>NW_016908651.1:419136-443804 GCF_001483705.2 Eufriesea mexicana | reverse complement strand
CCCCCCCCCCCCCCTCAGCCGTCCCTTCTCCCCTCTTTTCCTCTCGCCCGTTCAAACGCTGGAGATAATTTAAGCCGGACGAAAAATCGGTTCGCGCGGGCGAAAAAGTTGCAATAAATTCTGCCGTGTTGCGTGCTGGACAAACGAGCAAATTACGATCGAGGCTCGGGTAAAAACGGGTTCCAATAATGTCCGTGATACCCCCTTTTCGCTGAACTAAAACATTCGTTTAATTTCCTTAATGTCGGCCATTGAAAATTTCACCGGCGAGGAAAGGAATTAAAGACAGGGGCCGGCCAACGCCGGCGCGGAATGCAGCTGCGAATTCGCAAAGAAAATTTGCCACGGTGTCCAGAAGGAAATTAGATAATTATCCGAATGAACTGGCAGCGGGGGACGGTGGGGGTGGAAAAAAGCTTACGTTGTATAAGAGGCAAAGGACGCGTGGTAAACCGCGGAGAATGGGGGTGACTTGTAAATTTAAATAGGAGCAAGAGGGATGACATTGTGGTGGAAAAACGGTTAGGTTAGCGGGTCGAAATATAAAAATGCGGGGTAATTAGTAGGAGGAAAACTGGTTTTCGTCTGGCGATGGGGCAGGTTTCGAAAAACTGGGACATAGTTGGCGGTGCAAAAGCGACGGAAAAGAACCGGAATAAATCTCCACGGAGACCTGAAAGGCGTCCTTTAATTCGTCGCTCGTCGAAGGGCCGACGCGGTCGCTGCTCGGAGCGGCGCGGAGCCGAGCCGAGCCGAACCGAGCCGAGCGGAGCGGAGCGGCGCCACGCTCTCGAGATACGAATCTTCCTGCTCGGCGTGGGCAGCGTTTCGAAAATCGTTAGTCGTGTCTTCGACGGTAACCATTCGGGCCCCCGAAAGGTTACTCGCGTGGGAAAACGAGGTTAATTCGAGCTTTTACCGCTTACTAATTTATTATAACGACGGAGGAAAAATAGAACGAAAATAGATAGACCTTTGCCTGCACTCGTATACGCGTTCGCTCCAAAAGAAACCTAATTCCCCTTCCCTATTCGGTCATACCACTTTCTCGAGTTAAATATAGTGACACTAGATTTACGGATATTTTCTCTAAAAACAACCCTAAAAATACGACATAATTACACGTTATTGAGTTATAAATGAAACTACGAGTTATATATTATAGGTTACCAAAAGAAATCGCGAATTAGCTATTACCAACAAAAACAAATTATATCGATATCTTTTAGAAGCAAATCGAAAAGTTATTCTATGTAACAAAATTAAGTTGCTTGGCTCCCCTACGGGGAGGTGAAGCGTAGGTTAACCCTTTCGCTACCAGAGCCTCGGGAGAAAAACCGCCACCACAGCCCAGACGTCTTATTATTTAAATATCGTACCAATTGTCATTTATTTTTGTGCGATGTATCTATAACGTTCTGACTAAGTGAAATTAGCAATTTTACAAGCCGACGCACATAAGTGACACTGGGCTATAGATAGATAATTCCTTTGGTAGCCCCGTCGTCACATATATGTGACACGTTTGATTAAAAGGAAACGAATAAAATTGGAAAGGAGAAGCGAAATAAAAACTGTTTTTCAAAGTGAAACTTTTCAAAGCGAGACTGCGTGACTCTACAAATAACTCAGCTAATATACTTGCGGCACCGCTTAGTGCAAGCAATTAAAAAATATTGATAAAGAACACGTGGCATAAATTTGTGATGCCCAGATCTTTTTTAAAAAAGTAATTGTCGCCGGACCAATAACATCCTGTATCTGTTTTATTGTTGTATAACGTAACCCGTCTGTGTGCGACACGATTTGCTGCAAACGATTATCATAAACTGGTAATGAACACTCGTCACATATTTGTGTCGCCGGCCTCAGATAAGAAAATCAGGTCGTCACATATATGTGACGCTGGTAGCGAAAGGGTTAAGGAAAGCATAAAAGCGTGGTCCTTGACAAGCAAAACAGAGTCCTTAGAAATGGGTTGTGTCCAGCACAAGCGTGAGTCGCTTGGTGTTGGAAAGAGAGTTTTAAAAGAGTGTGTCCTTGTGTGTTTTCATTTCGTTATCTTGGTGTTCTTTCCCTAAGTTAAATCAGTTTACGAGTTTTGAGTTTGTGTCATCGCGTTCTTGTTCTTCCGTCAATTTTCGCTGTCTCAAGACCAATATTCGCCATCCTACAATATTTACATAATATATTTGTAGGGATTATTTTTATTCAAACGTAAACAGTTTCCTGAATTTTCCTCGCGAAATTCCAGCTACGCGAAAATGACGTGGCCCGTAACCCTAGTGTTAACTAATCGATGCCTAACCTAATAATCTCATCCTCGCACGCAAACATTCGCATCCTATCTAACGACGCATTGGACGAAAACAATCTGGCAATTTATCTAGAACCGATTATTCGCGGCGAATAACTCTCCCTGATTATTCTCTCCCTCTTTCTCTCTCTCTGGGATGGACCTGGAAGAGCATTTTTCTTCTCGCGCCCGGCAAGAAAATGAAGTTCGTTGACCATTTTAACGCTGTAATGGCCTTGAACAGGAGTTACCAATCCCCGAGGGGTTGACTAATTTATACGGCTGTCGATGAATTATTAGGATCGTAAATAGTAGCATTAATCTCAACTCGCTTTGTTCCTCTCTGTCCGCGTGTATGCGCGCACGCACGTGTTTTTTAATTACTCGCCCCCCATATTGAATGTCGTTACGTCTGCTATTATTAGAACGGCTTCGAAGTAACGAGTAATTAATCGCGAGAGAATCGCGAGAGAATCGCGAGAGAATACGAACGTGACACCGGGAGGAATTTCTTGTCGCGCTTTTAGCGCGATTGCGAAAAATTCTTGGGTTGCCCCCCGCTCGCGGGAGAAATGAAATTCTAGCCGGGAAAAGTTTCAGCGACGGGAGAACAAGGGTACGTTGATAAATCGGTCGTTTATCGAACGGCGTTAAGATGGAGAAAATCGAAAAGACAGGGAAAAGACGAGGAGAGAAAAAATATCCTGATTATCGCGCAACATGTCAGGGTCGTGGGCAGGGGGCGGCGGGGAGGGAACGCGTAGGAAAGAGGGAGAGAAAGGAGAAGGTAGGAAAGAGCCGGGTAAAAGGGATGAAACGAGAAGAAACGAATAAAATCTTCTTTCAAATAAATTTCTCTTCAGGAGCTCCCGAGAGCTTGATGATCTTCCTTTCTTTGTAAACGAGATTGAATTCCATGGCGGACGGGAATTTTGCGAATAATGAAAGCTGGTCGTTGAAAATAATTCATAAAATAATACCGGCAACCGAATAATAACAAGCACGTTGAAGTTGCTATTTAAGGAAAAATTTTAATTAATTCGTTCGTTTATCTTGAGAAATAAAACGTCCGTTTCGCTCTGTTCATTTGTTCGGGGGGATATTTTAATGAAATACAGCGTTACCCTGCCCGCGCGTACTTTCGTTTAAGCAAATGTTTATACATTTTTGTAAAACTTACCTGAATAACTTTATCATCGGCGCGTTGAATTAAAACAGGCAACGTCGAGTGTACGAGGCTTTAGTATTCGCGTAATATACACAACACACGCGTACCGTGCATTTCTCTTTATGAGTTCTGCATAGTCGCGAACTTAACGATTTTCCAGCGCGAAAGAGATTCCGACTAGAAATTCGTAGACTTTCCACGAGTGAGCCTTTTCGCCCTCCACTTTCAAATTAGTCCACTCGAATTTCGTTATAACCTTGTTCGGCTTTAACCGCCTTACTTTTTCCATTTTTTTCCCCCCCTCTCTATTTCTCTCTCCCTCTCCCCCTCTCTTTCTCTCTCTCTCTCTCTCTGTCTTAATTACGATTCTTCGTTTCAATTTTCAAACGCGTTATTCCCGCCACTGGTCTGGCAGAAAAATTCGAAACGACGCCACTCGCGTTTACGACGGGAAGAAACGCAGCAGCGTAATTATCGATATTAAGACTGCGTGTACGCGTAATAAAGAGAGAAAAGAGAAGAAAAGAAAGAAATGGGGGGATATGAAAGAGAAAGAGAAACGGGGTAGGTTTTCGATTGAAATTCAATATCGATTCGCGACACGGACGTCTTTCGACGGAACGAATTTAACGGAAGAATAAAATTTCGAACAGATCGGTAATAAAACCGGGAGCACGGTTAAATAATCGCCGCGCGGTTGCTCTTTAATTACGTTGTTAACTTATTTCCTTCGAAAATCATTCGATCAGCCAGATAACGTATTACGTTGACAAACAGAGCGGCGATTAGTGGGACGTTATACGCCAATGGTGATACAGGCGAGCCTGCAGTCTGTTTAAACCCATTGGCGTAGTGAACCGTCGCGTTTCCGCCCGGCGGTGCTCTGTATGTAAATCGTAAAATCGTGGCGGGTACGATTTATGATTTACGAGTTGACAAATCGCTTCTGGCAACCGGCCTACGCGAAATGCCTCGCTTCTTTTCTCGTTTCAATGTAGATATCATTCTCATTGCGTAAACCTTTTGTTCCGCCACACGTTCCGCGCTGTCATAATTAATTCCTTGATTTTGCTCGTTGTTTGAAATTTAACGAGAGCACGAAAGCCGAGATCCGAATGGAAACCGAGAACGGGTTCTCTTGAATAATAATTATTCCTCCGGGGGAGGGATTACGATTGTTAGAAAACATTGTTTAATAAGTACGCCGGGGCTGTTATTTATTTAACAACGGTGAATTATTATTGAAATTATTGTCGGCGAAAATTTATATCCACGCCGTGCTCTCGAATGGCGGCGGACGATGGAACAACAGCGCGAAATAAAATGAAACGGAACGAAATAAAATAAAATACACTTTTATCGCCTAACTGATAAATCCAGCATTTTTTTCCTCGTTCGAATTTCCAACGAATTCGATCGCATCGCGGGAGGACGGACGGATAGCGAAGGAGAGATACCGGCGAAGAGGTTATGTTCGAAAATTCGGGGAAATTTGAAAAGTCGAAACAACGATGGCGACGAAGGCATCGAATTTCGGATCGACAAAGAAAGAGAGAGAGAGAGAGAGAGAGAGAGAGAGGGGGGGGTCGCTTTTTGAGCTTTTTATCTGCAAATCTGTTGATTTTCTCGTACGACGCGACGAAAAACGGAGAAAGGTGAAGAGAATGCGGCCACCGATGCAGCCGCCTATGTGCCGTCCTTGGCAGTTTGCCGCGCGGCGGAATTATTGTCCCCGAACGCTTGGTCTCGCGCTTCCTCTCGCGGACAATATTTCTCCGGTGTGCTCAGAGAGGGTTTCACAATAATAGGAAAAAAGGTGACCCTCGCTATTCAGGCCCAAAGCGGTTATTTCTCACTATAATTTAATAACGGCTTGTATTTTGATAACGTTATTATTTCATGCGATTTCAAAGAGATGAACTTTTTTCCCCCCCTCCTCCCCCCCCGGTCATTTTTTTCCTCTTCTCCTTTTCGACGATTTACGCATATATCGAAAAATAGTCGGAAGGAAAATAGCCGTTATAATTGTTTCGATAATATTACCAATCAACGATCCGACCGTGTACCCGTTCCGAGAGAGATCGTTTTATTATTATTATTTTTTTTTATTTTTTTATTTTCCGTCGACGTTCTATTTTGAACGGAACGGAAAAAAGTAATAACGTTCGCGGCGGTAATAACGAGTAAGCGAGAAGTGGGCGGGTGAAAAATTTGATTAGATCGGGAATTTAATTAAATCGGAGGGAATATAACGAAACGGAATAATCTATTACGCGGGTATTATTCGTTTATCCGTGTTTGCCGTGCATTTAAGAGGAGGCCGTTGGCAGCGAGTGAATTCGTTAAATCAGAGTTAGGAACACGCCGGGGAATGGGAGTAGAATCACGAACGCGGTACGTTCATCGTACGAACGCAAATTTAATGCTCGCTTAACGAATGCCTAGACGCCTGCGAGCGTCTTGGTTCGGCTGTTGCCCATTCGACCCGTGCTTTCTCGTGAATTTTCGATCGAGCCTGCCGCGCTTTCCGACTAGCCGGAATATTAATAAGCCCGGGAACGAGGAACATCGGGACGATATCGCGGCGTGGCTGGAAAATTAGTTAATTTAGTCGGACGTGGTTTACGAGCAACGGAGAAAAACGTTGGTATGCTTTCGACCTTCCAACGATCTCGTCACATGGGTGGTCGCGCTGGCGCTCACGCGCGCGCCAGCGCCCTCTCTCTCCCGCGCATGCGCGCACGCCTCTTCTCGCGACGTGCGTTCGTGTTTACTCGAACGTTATAAATTTAAACTCCGAGCTTGCTGTAAATATTTATGAACCTACAAGTCATAAGCGGTAATAGGATGTAAGGTAGAACATGATTAAAGTACAATAAACGTTTACAATTATCGTTAACCTGAAATTATGTTCCTGCACGGCATTGACAGGTGTTTCGCTTCGTTTTCTTTTTCCTTTTTCCTTTTCCGGGCCAGATCTATCGCATAAAGATAATACGTTTTATCGCCGGTGGCTGTCCCGGCTAATACGGTTATTCGCGGGAAATAACGCAGCGGGATATTCTCGCTTTTGAACTGTTGAAAAATTCCCGCTATGCCGAAACCGTGCAGAGAGAAAAGAATTTCGCATCGTTAAACGTAATAACGTAACATCGAAGAAAAATGGATGGAGTTTTGTTCCGAGAGAAAAAGAGAGCGCGATAGGGGGCGGAGGGGGGAAAAGCGGTGTCCATTATATTTTGATGCAGTTGGCACACCAATCGATAAATTTTTAGCATTTGTATGAAAATATTTATCGAAAGGGGGGAGAGGGGCGGGGAGGTGGAAAAGCGTTTAGAGGTGGATACACCGGTTTATAACTGACAGCTGTGAAGTGTTCACGCGTTGTTTGCAGATGTAACTGACGTTTGCAAATGTTTGTTTCTCTATTTTTTTCCCCTCTTTTTTTCCTTTTTTCCTTTTTTTTTTTTTTTTTTCTTCTCTTCTCTCTTTCCCCTCTTTGTTTTTGCCTTTTTCCCCCTCCCCGCTTTTTGTTTCTCGTCGGAGTAAAATAACAATATATCGTTTTGCAACGCGGCAGTAATTTTGTCTTATACTCGGTGATATTTATTGCGGCCCGCTTTTAGTTCCAAGTCTCTCTCCATGGATTTATTTCGTCATTAAAACTGGGTAAAGCGGATGTACGTAACGTCGTGGAAAAAGAGAGAGAGAGAGGGGGGGGGAGCGAGAAAGAGAGAAAAAGAGAGGAATGAAATTTGAAATAACGGGTTAGCTTAAATTACAACGACACGGCGGTGTATAGGAAAAGCGACGGTGGGGGAGTTTGAAGGTCCTTTAATAATTTTTGAACCTTCGACGGACTTTATTCAGATGTATGCGGAATATTCCATTGTATATTTTATACTACTCGAGTCGCTGTATTCCCATCACTGAGTCATAACGTGCTTGGCTGTAAAAAAATTCAATATTCCGGAGAATGGTGTAGCGGCGGGGGAAAAAGAAGAACATAAGATTCGAGTTCTAGAATACACTCTGCGTGGGAATAAGGAATGGTGGTTGTATGGTACTTCAACGATAATAAATAATTTCGCGACTACAGCGTAGTTTTATCGCGGTTAATATATTTTCCAACTCTTTCGTTCGTTCGCCGGAGCATGGCGCGTTGCTAGCGCGCTATTATTACGCATCGTTGTATCGATATAATTACTCCTTGAATAAACTAAACAAACACGAAAACGGGCGAGGTATTAAACGTATTAGCGAATCCAGAGGGCAGAGAGGAGTCTTCGAGCAGTTAGTTTAATTATGGCCGGCTGTTTCTCCAGCGTTAAATCAATTTCGCGTTATCATTGGAGCAACACGGTTCCTCGTAATCTCTGGTATACCTTTAAAACGCCTTGAATCTTTTTATATCCGTTACTATTCACCGACGTGTACAGGTGTCGCAGCCTTCCTTACCTACTCGGTTGTGCTCGCTAACACGCACGTAATTACACGCGACAATGACGAAACGACAGTGACGCGTTCCTGCACGCTATGTAGCACGCATTACGTATCGCGTAATGCATCGTGTTTGATATCCTTACGGGATTCGGATAAAGAAATGGGAATAAAGGAAGGAAACGTGTGCGCGTGGGGAAAGTATAAATAAGATTCGGCAGAGATGTAATCGAATAAAAGAGAGAATCGTGCATAAAGGAGAAATCTTTTTATTCTTTCTTTACTTCTCTCTCTCTCTCTCTCTCTCTCTCTCTCGGTTTTTTAATCGAGAATTATGGCAAGAAATAACGTTTAGCAATTATTCTTTATTTATAGCGGGTGTAAATTAACCAGAATTTTATAGAAGGCCATTAAAATTTATTTCAACGCGTAACGTACTGTAATCTAGGGGGAACGCTTAATTTATAAAGAAACAGGCCAGTAGCCCTTTATTATCCGCAGGAAAATAATTAATTAGCGATGCGCTTTCGTGTCGGTTGTACAGCTGGTGCAATCATTCTTTGGCTGACTCAGCTGCTACGTAGCTGAAAGCGTTGCGAAGAAAAACATCAGCCGTATTAAAGATAGGAAAAAAAGACTTCAGGCAAATGGTTATTGTTTGGCATCAATCTGAAAGAATTTCTCTCTTAATTTTGCTCCTTGCTGTATTTGCGCTGTTTCGATGCCCGGCAGCGATCTGCCCTTATTCTTCCGTCTAATATTTCGCCGATTGTTTCCATCATTTTCGAATTTTCTTTCTGCCTAAAGAATTTCGCGCATCGCGCAAACACGGAAATATCGATTCGAAATTAAATCACGAGATTCAGCCTCGGACCGCTTCGCGTGCTGGTGAAATTTTCAAATGGCGAAATTAAAAATGAACTCGGAGCCATGAAATTTTCGTACGTGCCGGAACTTATCGAACGTTTAGCTAAAACACGCTAAATAAATATCGAACGAGTTACATCTCGCGAGTCTCGAGTGTTTAAAGCGAGTTCCAACTGCAATTCCATCGAGCCCCCCTCCTCGATACACGACGAAGCGTTTGCTTGAAATTCAGGCCGTAGATTTCGAATAATCTCGCGTTGTTTCATACTGTATGACGCATAGAATCGTAATTAATTACGGTGCATGACGTTGGCGCGTGATAAAATATCGCGCATACACCGATAGATAATCGAAAGCGTGACAAAAAGACGGCCATATAAATAACAAAACGGAAACGCGCGAACGGAAGTGAATCTTGTGTGTCGTACGTCCTTTCGTCGTTAGTAATCCTGCAGATTTTCATTCGTCATTTTCTCCTTGCACGAGTCGCCGCCGCCGCCGCCGCCGCGATATTCCGTCCCGCGAAATGCACGGGTAATATGCATAAAACATGATACGATCACGCACATGTCACTTCGAATTCCTCGGACGTTGCCGATCCCGGCAGTTTCGTCAACTTTTCGACGATACTGTACTACCGGGCAGAGCTTCTTCGAGTACGAGTACGCGCTCGCGCACACACGCGCGGCTTGGCGTACGCACACACGGGCACGTTGTCTGTTCCTTAAAGCGGAAAAGATTAACAAGCAAGAACGACCGGTGAGCGTATTGAATTCAACACATGGAGCCGGGCCCCGTGTAAAACTCTACGAACGCATTAATAACCCAAGCAAGCAAACAGGAACAAATAGAGCCTCCGTGGATCGAAGAATTTCATTATCTCGCCGGGGTTATCTCGGGTCACCGAATAGCCTATCGTCGTTCATTCAGAGATCCATTTAATTACCAGAATTCCATTCAGCTTATGCCGTCACTTTGCTTGCCGATTTACCCGTCCTTGTATCGCGCTCGTACGTGTATCACCGGGCCCTCGCGCGGTGTGTCCACACGAAAACAGCGCTGGTGGAAGAGAGGTCGGAAGAACGAAAGGAGGAGGATAGAAGAGCGAAGGGCGGGACGAGGGAGGGAGCATAAGGGTGGGAGAAATGCCGTGGGATCGGAATTTCTCGAGAACATTATTATCATTTGAAATTACGCGAGTGATTCGATTCGCTGTAATGCAGTCGCATAATTTCCTTCGTGTACAGCTGTGCGTTACGTATAATACTCGGTGCTTGTATCCGCGCGTAAATAAACCCCAACATAAATTTCCCCTTTTTTTCTCTAATTTCCTTCTCCTATTTTTTTCTTTCCTTTTCTTTTAGACAAAGTGTACGTAACGTTTGATACACGGGCAAACCACACGCGGGTACTCGAGAGACTACCTCCTTATCGGTGTTTACAATTCCGAGTCGATAACGAACTTCCGATCGACCGTGCAGATAACTAATGGTCATTTGAATACCGCTTGATCACAGGTTAGGATATCGCGTACAGGCATCTCGCGCGATAAAATTGTGTAAAATCAGAAATTTGTCGGATTACGTTCTCGTTGCTATTTTTTCCCCTGCCCGCGCTGTCGTTAACGATCCTCGAAATCGGCCGGGATATCGCTATTTTTCATAAGGAATTCGTAATTCGTCGAAGCATACACGCGGACTCGGGCTGTGTGTGCAGCCTCGAGTGGATACACATCACGATACTGAAAGTTATTTATAATGCGCGGTTGGTCGTGGCCGAGGCTCAGACGCGAATTGTATATGATGGAATCGTGTGTATGATAGCTACCACTCGGCGGGTACAGTGCCGCGCAAAAGTTGCTCGATTAGTTTGTCCTACGATCTTGTCTTGCCTTCTCTTGGCCTCGTTACGCGGCCACTGTTATTATTGACGTTGCTAATTCCCTCTTCTGCCCGCCCCGTGCCCCTCGACGCTTTCTTCCCCCCCCTCCTTTCTTCCCCCATTTCTTCCCTCCTTTCTTCCCGCGCCATAACCTCGCAGTATTCGTCATTTTATTACCGTATTCCGGCGTTGTTATTTCGCGTCTACTAATTCTACTAACGAGACGTAATCTTAGTTGCAATACGCCGTGTTTTTCTTCGTCGTTATCGCGTTTCGGACCGAATGCAAATGCGAATACACGTATAAATAATTGGCGCGCGCGTGTACGGAACGTTAGCCACGAGTTTTTCGAGGTGTCGCGAGAAAATTTCTGATCGACGTGTACGCAGACGGGACGAGTAGCATGTAAAGAGCCTCGGTGTAATGTTTTCGAAATCGAGAGGCATCTTAACCGAACGACAACAAAGAGACGACGTTTTAAATGCCTCGATAGAAAATTTATATTTACAGGTATAAATATCTCGTGTCTCTAATTGGGGTGGAGGAAAGTCAAAATAAAGGAAGAATAAGGAAAGAAATGCCTTGGAACATCTGGTCGATGGATTCTTCTATCTCGATTCGCAAGATAATTGCGAACCAGAGTGGGCTTATGAAATGATATAACCGAACGAAAAGGCAGCTGGAAATATTTCACCGATGGTTGGTAGTGGTCTCGCGATATTTCATTACCACTCGTAAAATGTGTCCGTATTCCTTCGCTCTTGGCGAATACGTATTTAACTGGTAAATAGATCGGACGAGAGAGCAGGATGCACGATAATGCTTCGTTATTCGATATTATTATAGAGCTCTTACCTCGAACAATGGATTTCAAGTTGCGCGCGCCGATCGTGCGCTTTTGATTAAAAGTGAGATTAAAAGAGTGGGTAATTTCGCGAACGCTCGTGCGTTCGATAAATAATACGAAATATCGTTAATGTTCCTTGCGTAATTAATACGCGTATTAATATTCCTCGTGCATTGTATTTTTCATTTTAATATCGCTCATGCCCGGTAACAACTATCCCTCGCAACAACATCCTGCCCCCCACCCCCCCTCACGCCGCTCCCACTTCGTTTCTTCTCGGTCGTTGTAATTACAAACGCGAAATCCCAATTTGCGAAAATAGAGACGGCTTATCATCGCGTCTCGTATGGGGAGCATTCGGTTGATCGTCGCATTGATTGCGCGTTGCTGAGAGCAATGCCAACGAACCAAATGTCGAATCGATGGTCAATTTCTATTACGGAGCGCGAATATATATGTATATATATGTGTATATATATATGTATATATACATATATATATATGAATGACCCGTTGCACCTTGCAACGAGGTTAAAGGACAGTCGGGTCAAATCGATAATCCGTTTAATCCTGCTCGTCTCGAAAATCGGGGGGTGGCTATGGTGGTCGGTTTAGGAGTAGGAGCGGGTGGACGAAGGAAGCAGGGGAGGAGTAGGGGGAGGGAGCGAAAAATGCGTGTACACACATCCGAGCTTTATCTGATAAACCGTACTTAAAATTCCACGGTTCCGTCGGTTACGTTTCGTCTGTTAAATATTTATGGAACTTATAAAGTTTCCTCTTTCCTCCATAAGGAAAGAACGGCGCGGCCGCTCGCCGGTCGGTGTATAATATAACATTCCTTACAAATGAACTCGATTTAGGTAGGAGAGAGCCGGGAGATCGATATAACTAGACAGTTTGATGTTCGTATTATTATATTAATCCTACGTAATGGAACGTTATAGCATCGCGATACATTAACGTCTTGCGTATACGTAGGTAGGTTTGGCGGGCCGAAAATAACGACGGGGGAAATATATGGAAACGTTTTATCGTTTATTTAAAAATATTCCCTCCATTTTTGCGATATTTCCGCGCTGTCGTAAAATTTACGGTAAGTAAAATGTATTATAAATTCGCGAGGGTGATGGGAAATTTAATATTTTCATCCGTACGTGGGAAAAGCGTGTACGCGGGATATAAATAGAAAATAAATTTGCCACGCGTCTCTCTCTTATTTTTCCTCCTTGTCTTTTACGTTTCCATTAGAAACGTGCACCGCGAAAACGTATTAAATAGCCTGACACGAGCTGTCAGAGAAGAAATTCTCGAGTCGATCGATGCACGGAGACCACTTTAAACGTCGCGAAAGTATTTTGTTGCGAATAAGATCAAAGGTTAATCCGATTGCTGCGTGAGATTAGATTTTACAAAGAAGATTTACGTCCGTGCACCTTTATTTGCTCGTCCACCTGCAGGCTTTATTAAATCGCCGCATTCTCTTTATCTTTCTACTACCTCTCGAACAAAACCGATCGATGAAAGAATAAACGTCTGCTAAGTTTCCAAGCAAACTTTGCTTTATCCGATGCCGTAATTTCATTTCGTTGTCCACCATTTACGAAATTGAACAAATGGAAAATCAAACGAGATATGCCATGGAGGGAATTGCGGAGCGAGGGGAGCGGGGAAGAGAGAGGGGAGAAATAAGAAAAGAATCAAAGGTTGCAATTGGAATATACGAAAAGTTTCGACGATCTCTCGAAAGATACGATTCCAATTGTTCCACCACCACTACCATCACCATCACCACCACCACTGCCACCCTTTGGCTAGCGCCGTGTACTTTTCTCGCCCCGATCTCACCCCTGCGCGCTTCCTTAACGAGCGCTGTCCGGTAATCCAGCTTCTGTGCCGGCGAAAGACGCAACGTTGAAAGAGATAACGAAAGTAGGCGAATGTTTATTCGCGTTGATCGACGGACCAGTCGCGGTGGCAACGTTTGCTCGAGCGTTTTGCAAATTGCAATCTCGTTGCGCTAAAAATACAAGCCGAGGGAAGAGTTATTAAACCCTTGGTTCGATCGATGCTGCGCTAGCCAGGTATTGCGTTGCGCGAAAGAAAGAAAATAACCGAGACTATTTAATATTAAAGCTCACGGTAAGGTGATATTCGGAAAATTAAATCCGGACTTTGTAATGAGTCACCTTGAGCACCGAGCCCCGGAGAGATCGATATCCCCTGGAACGTTTTTATCGTCAAAAGCCCATCTCCTCGATAAAATATATTTGCTCCCTCCTTTAATGTAACCAAACAAGAATTGGAAGGGAAAGAACGAGTAACCTTCGTAAAGAAATCCCGAATCCTCTTTCCTCCACGAAAATACGCCTCGATGATGCCGCTTCTTTTATTCTATTTACCATGCTTACTATGCTCTTTATGCACGAGAATACCGTTCGAATTATGCTAATCATCCCGTTTCTTCTTTCCCTTCTTCCTTCCCCTTTCTTCCTTTTCTCCTTTTCCATTTTTCCCCTGTTGCATTCCGCCGTACGCGATACTTGGATTAATCTCGAGCATACGAGGGAGGTGCATGGAAAATCGGGGGTGTGTTTAAAGGGTGACACGGGGGTTTGGTTTAAAATGGGATAACGGGTATCCCGTTAGAGTTGGGATTATAAAATAGTTGCGCGGGATAAATGGCGGGGTGGATAAAGAAGGAGAGGCGATTAAATTCTTCTAATCCGGGATGGAAAAATCGAAAGGCCGTTGTCAGCGTGCGTCTGACCGCGGTGGTGTTGTTCCGTTGCCGTGAAAAACGGGTCAGGCGACTTTGCATAAACTTGATAAGTCGGGAAACCTAAAACTCCTTTGCCGCGTTAAAAAATGTTCAGCGAACTCGGTGAACAGATAGAATTCAGCCTGGAAATAAGGCCGTGTTCTGGAATAATAATAAATCTGCCTTAATAAAACACTTTCGTGATTCGAGAGGCAACTTGGGCGGAAAGGAAAGAAAAAGGGAGATCGAGCTAAAGAACTTGAAGATCTCTTTCTTCTTTGTTCGCGGAGTTTCATAAAATCTTTTACCCCGGGAAATATTAAAGTACAAAAAGAGGATGTAACTTTACGCGTCGGGCAATCTATTAATTAAGCATTATAGCATGTTAAGAGCGGCGTAAAGGGCTCGGTTACGAAAGACGAAAATTTCTAGCGTCGCGCTGAGGCTGTGCAACGCGGCCAGACAATAACGGCAATTTCTTCGTGTTTATTACTTAACGTTCTACGGAATAATACGATTGAACAAGCGATGAGTCATAAAATTCTGATTCGATTACGCTTCGTGACTTTCTCCTGGTAGCTGCTCGCTCGTAACGCTGCATAAAGGATTTATTAAATTGTCATTGAGCTCTGGATATCGAACGGGAAAAGGGAGGCGATTTTACGGCTTGGCCCGAAGTTTAACCTTTCGAGAGTATTAAAATCGGATTAGTCCCGACGATATTCATCGTTCACACTTGTAACGTTATCCCGATGCTCGCTCCGGCAAAGTTTCCCTGCCTAAATTCAACCTTTCCCGCTTTTATCCCCGCCACACACACACACACACACATACGCACGCGTACACGCTTACCGATTCCTCGAAAATTTCTCCACCACCAGCGTCTTTCCATCCTTCGTTCTCCTCGTCGTTCGATGTTTTATCGTTTCGATGTTTCCAAGAGCGATCTTCCTCTTTCGCGAAGATATTCGGGTCGTGGCGAGTAAACTTGTTATTCGCTGCACGTTCAATGGGACACTTAACCCTTTTATATTCAAATTACTTTGCTCGTATGGGTCGGGGAATGGGTTTTCTCGTTACACACGTTCACGTGGTATGTACGAGAGAATATAAACATTCTCTCTCTTCTCTCCCTCGCGGACTCTGCCGGGGAAAAATTATGCCTACGCGTCTTACCCTTTATTCCACTTTGATTATCCTTTGTCGCGAGACTCATCGTCGAGACTTATGGAAATTCGCGTCGTTTTGATTTCCCGGATGAAATATGCGTCGGAGGGCAAGGAGAGCGGACAAAGACCAGATGTGCCGGTTGTCTACGGTTCCTGGTGCCGGAGTCACGGCGAGTGACAGTTTTTCCTTGCATTTTCAGGCCCGTTCAGACACCCCGGTCGGTAGCTAGCACGTGTCACGCCGAGATCTTTCCTCCTAGCCGTTTTATATCGTTATAAAAGCGGCCCTTGCTTCACTACCTACTTTCAATTTTTCAGCACCGATTGCCGGATCTAACCAGAGCGATTTCAGCAATTGAAGAAATCGGTGATTTAAATTGTTTTATTGCTTTCCCCAGTATTCCGTCACTCTGTACGAGCGAATATAATAAATATATAAGCTGTACTAATCCCGTTGTTGATAAAAATATTTTTATCTCGAAGTAATCTCTCGGTAGGGTGTACAGGTAGCCCTCCTACAACACGGTAGTCCGTAACACGGTTTCGTTCTGACACGATAAGAAAATTGCGAAAACCTTTGTACGACACTGTACTTCTACATGAGCAGCGACGACGAAGAAATTTATTAAATTAAAATCGCGTTCAATTAAAATAATATTTTTGTTTTTTCCTCGTTTTGTGTTGTACATACGTTTATATTTTTAATAAAAATCAAGTTGTTTGCGTAGAATTAAGGAAAAATTTGTTTCTAGTAAGTTTTCGGAACATAACCCCACTTTTTGTACTGGCTCTGGGTTTCATACAAAACGGTTTCGCACAACACGGCATTTTCTAGGAATCTATCTACCGTGTTATAGGAAGGTTACCTGTATTTTCATAGGATATTTCCTTCTTTGCTTGGTCCGTCCATCTTTTCGTACCGAGACACGCTGCGAGTACGTTGTATCGCAGGCGTTCTTCCTCCGGTAATCATAGAGGATAATAACTCGGACGTTTCGTTTTCCCTTTTTCGCGTGGGAAGCGTAAAAACGTTGTTATAACCTTTATAGCACGGCCACTAAAAACAGCTGACAGCGAATTGGTCGTGTTATCTTCATTGAATATAACATCGCGCGTGATAGGGAGTCCGAAAATTTGATTCGCGCGCGCGCGCAGGAAAAATTGGAATAAACCGGTCGCGCGCTGCCAGTAGCGTTATTAAACAAGGGATTAACGAATGTATGGTAATAAAATGGCTGGAATTTTACGAAAGCACCGCGCACCGAAGCTTCCGTCGTATAAAAGTGTTGGCCGTTGTTGGCTCGAATTTAATTACCGATCGATACGGCAATAAAACAGGAAATTAACTGTCACGGGAAAGGAGGGATAGTTGTGCACGGCATAATTTATAGTCGATTGGATTGCATTTTTAGAATTTAAGCGGTTATGAATAATTATAGAAACAATTAGCGTGTCTGTCTTGGCGTGCCTTGTTTCACGAGCCATTTACCGCGTAATTTCTTTTTAATACTGTACTATTTTTGCCGTATAGAGCGTGGCGTGTTCGTCGTTTAAAAGAGCCGGGAGAAAAAGGAAAGCGAAGAAGAGGGAAAGGAGAGAAAAAAGGGATCTAATGGCTGAATTTTTCATCCGAGGCTGCCGTTCCCATCATGGTTGACGCCGTCAACCGTCGTACGGTCCCGGTGTTGGAATCGGCCACGAGACTCCCAGATACCTCTCCATTACTTCACCCGCCGTTCTCCATCCCTAATAACAAATCGTTTTACCTTTCTTTTTCCCCCGAAGAAGAATAGCGTCCATCGAAACAGTCGCAGCTCGGCGCAAACAGAAATACGAGCCCGCAAATAGCGTTGATTAAATAATCGCGTATTTATTACGACGACGAGAAAAAGGCAAGCTCGACGAGAGGCCAGACGCACGTGGAACCGCGTGATCTTGAAAAATCTCGAACGCGAGTGGACAATGATTCATCCTGTCTCCGTTTACCCGATTATCGTTGCACCAACCGTGTCGTACACGCGTGCAACGCGCGTCATCCGCGCCGAAACGCGTGTCCGTTTATACGCGAGTCTCCCGAAACGAGGCGTACAAAAGCGAGAGCCGAACCCGTTTCCACCACTGTCAGCCGCTAATTACGCGTATCGGCGAGATCTCGCGGCGTCGTCGAGGTCGCAGGATCGCGGAAAAATTTTTACGAGCTGTTGTGGCATTTAACGGGTAGAAAGAAGAGAGAGAGGGAAACGGAAGCGTGCAAATCCGGTGAAAGACGCGGCCGCGAGGTGCAAAGGAACCGCGACGAGGGTAGCGAGAGGGTCGCGAAGCGAAAAGACGCGTTCGCGGAAAAATTTTTACGAGCTGTTGTGGCATTTAACGGGTAGAAAGAAGAGAGAAAGGGAAACGGATGCGTGCAAATCCGGTGAAAGACGCGGCCGCGAGGTGTAAAGGAACCGCGACAAGGGTAGCGAGAGGGTCGCGAAGCGAAAAGACGCGAGGCTGGAAAGAAGCGTGCGAGGAGGGAAAAAAGTAGAGGAATATTGGGATTACGGGTAGAAAGAAATAACTATTGTTGGAACACGGGTTCTAGCAACAAGGCTACGTTGGAAAAATACAAGTCGGCGGAGAGGATAAAAAGAAAGCAGAAATTGAAGCTGCAACTGACTGAACTGACTACTGAACTGAAAACTGTACTCAAACTGTCCTTTCGCAAATTTGATGGGTGCTTATATAATGTTCAGTTTTTGGGGGGATGAAGATGACCATTGGCCCTTGGTGAAAGTGGGAATGAGTCAATTGTTTTTGCACTCTGAAATAGGTCTGCGTTTATCAGCCAGGTCCTTCTAGTGACTAAGGGCCAACGAATCGTTAGTTATTCAACACTATCGTTATATTATAATTATCTTTATTCTCTCTTAACACTAGGTTTACAGACGCTACCTGTATACCTATTTCTAAGGACACCTGTCAAATTGACAGGTAAGGGAAACCACGTGCCTTTTTTCTTAACGATTAGTTTAATATAAAAACAATTATATATTATATTAACATTCTTAATATAAGTTAACTAATGTGGAAAAGGATCGAATTTATAGAGATTTAACTTTAAACTTTGATTATATTTTATTCTCTTGCAATGCAAATACGCGGAGGCTTGAGTCTTGTGCGATGCGTGATGCAGACGGTAAATTGTCGAAAGAGAGTGTGTGCTCCCTCGAACCCTTCTGCCAGGTTCTTATAGACCTTATGACAACCCATTGTGTCAGTCAGTCCTGCTTCGAAAATTGATAATCTTGATGGTTCCTCGAGGCAAACATAGATCCCGATGCAGGGTGACGCCATCCAAATAAAGACTCCTCTCACACTGAATCTATTACCATCGTATAATTGCAGCAACCCATCTGTCAAATTGACGGGTTCCGTAAATCTAGTGTTAAGGAAAGTATATCTCAAGTATTCTGACTGTCCTCGTAGAGAGTGAAAACTAGAGTAAAGAAAAGAAAGCATGCGATTTCTATTTCTCTTGACGGATTAATTTTTGTATATTCGATACGTTAAGACGTATCTTATTTTCAACAAGGAATTTGAGAAAATGGCGAGGAAACGCGGAGACAATGAAGATCCCAGCCTTTGACATCTCTCTGCTTTATTATCTCGATTCTTGTCTTTCTCCTCAGATCCTCGAAAGGAGGAATGGAGGGATGGAAAATAAGGGAGGACAGCGAACGATTCGTTTCGAATCGAAGGAAATAAAGAGAACATACCGATTCAGAGACTCGAATTACGAGCCATGTATTTAGCAGTCATGGCAGTCCTCTTTCGATACTCTGCTGATAGGTTTAAGTTGGATATCCTTAACCCTGTGCGAGCGGAGCGGTTTTGAGTAAACCGTACTTGAGTCGTTGCCGCCATAATCATTCAAAACTACCAGCGCCCAATTTCTACTTCAACGCGATTTTCGTTCATAGCGACGCTGGCAATAAGCACATACAACAGTCCTAGTAACGACTTAACTTGGAACGCGCGGACCTAGGGCCGCAGCAGCGGGCGCGCATATATGTGTTTCTGGGTCATAGCACGCGCTTACGTGGGACACGGTTACGAGTCCCTCGACCCTATCAATTGCTTTCGCTGAACGCATATATGTGACGCTCGTTCGCAAAGGGTTAAAGCATATTCAAGGAGGTTCGAGGTTTTCCGCAAATTCTCGATGAACCAGTAGGTCTATCAGTCTTGGGTTCTTTGAGGTGCCTGGGTAGGTTTTTGTTTGACAATTTGTTTCATTTTTGTAAGTTAGTACAGTAGAAGTAGGTAATTATTTCTAGTTACTAGTTACTTTTAGATCCAGGTAGGTTACTAGTTACTTTTAGGTCTACCAATATTGGATTCTTTCAGATGCCTGAGCAGGTTTCTGTTGACAATTTGTTTAACTTTTGTAAGTTAGTATAGTGGAAATAGGTATATACATGCACAAATTCCTAACCTGTCTATAGTACCCCCGTTTAGGGCCTGCTTCTCCTCCTCGTCGTTAGACAACCCCGGTACCGCGAGCTTCTCTCAATCTTTGGTAACCATCTTCGTTTAGGATCTATAAATTCATTTGCGATGAAAGCAAACGCTGTGTTATATCGGTTAGCGAGCACGTTCGATCTACTTTCCAGCGGGCTGTCGATTGTTATTTTATACGAACACTTGTCATCGGACTATGAAATATACTTCGTTCGATGGAACACGCTCCTCTGGAGTTTCACTCTGCGAAACATATCGAGGAATAGTCTCGTTAAACGAGATCCACTTTGTCACGTTCTTTGAACGTATCTTGCGAAACGGTTGTCGCGCGGGCAGGTACCGCGTCCCGCGGCGTGTAAACAGAATTTTTGCCGGTTTCCGCGAGCATAAACATCGACTGGATTTTCAAATATGGAAATAGCCGGAGCTCGGAGGGAGATTCCTCGGCTGACACGGCATTAGTGTGTCAACCGGAGTCCGATGAGGTAAACTACAATTGCGAAACATTGCGACGAGAATTTCTGGATTCTTCGCAGCCGATCTCGCTGAAAGATCTACGGAGCCGGTAACAATGCAGCGGGGCCCGGTGCGTTTTGCCCCGCGACTAGGATCGTTTGTACCTTGACAGATATATCGGGTGTCCCGCATACCTGTCGCTTCCGACAGTCTCACGGTGAGATGTTAATCGGTTAAACGAAAGTTGCTCACTCTCGGACACCATCCTTTCGCTTCTGTCGCGTGTTTTTCCCCCTCGTGGCGAGTTCCCCTTCGTCCAGGCGAGTTTATCGAGGAAAAAGAGAGGAGAGGTGAGAAAAAGAAGAGATCGGTAGAGAAGAAACGGTAATAACGAGAGTGTCGGAGGTTGATGAAAAATAATGGGAAAGGTATGGACTTAGCGACGCATAGGATAACGTTTAATTATCAGGACGAAACGGTGAATCCGTCGTGCGGTGAAAGCAAATCGAATCTCGATGTCGCGATTCACGATCAATTTAATGGCGCGGGACTGTGTTTCAGTGATAAAATTCGCGCGTCGCGATAAGAACACCGGCCGGTAAACTCGTCGAATTTCATTGTTCCCCGATGCAGGGTGGCAAAAGGGGGGGAATAAATCCTTTTGCCGGCGGCGGGCCGATTGAAAAAAAAAAAAGAAGAGGAAGAAGCAATTAACCGGGACTGCGAAATTCCGCGTTGCGTTAATCCGCGATGGCGGTCTGTCGCTTTTATCGCGTGAAAAAAGAAGAGAGAAGGGCTTTCCGGTTTTGTTTCCAGTGGACGCGACATTGAACAAAGGATACAAATGTTTCTCGTGAGATTTCCCGAGGTACAACCACGCGGGGACACGTGCACGCGCTGTTTCGAGTCGATCGCTTGGAAATATGTATGTCGAATCGAGTAATTCGAAGCACGAAAATTTCTTCGAATTTCTCGATGCGCGACTAGTCGCGAGATATCTCGAACTACGCGCAGGTGGGAATTTTTAGAGGTCGGAGTATAACCCTTTGCACACGAGAGGTGACTCTCAGTCACCATTTAATCAGGTTCTAAAGATCGACGTTAATTAATGTATCAAATTTAAAGTTATCTAACGATGCGTGGAATGTGGAAGAAAAATAATTCTGCGTCTTAATTTGCGTGTGATTTTTCATTTACCATTTTCAAAATATCCTCGACTCTATGATGGAAAGTCTTCGAATTTTTACTATTTTTCTCTTCAGGTTCTAAAGATCGACGTTAATTAATGTATCAAATTTAAAGTTATCTAACGATGCGTGGAACGTGGAAGAAAAGTAATTCTGCGTCTTAATTTGCGTGTGATTTCTCATTTACCATTTTCAAAATATCCTCGACTCTATGATGGAAAGTCTTGGAATTACTATTTTTCTGTAACGAAAAAGTCGTCGAGTGCAAAGGGTTCAGAGGGAAGGGTAAGACGACCATTCGGTAAACGCGATTGGAGCGTTAGTTCGGCGTTGCGAATTACGCGGGGGTAACAACTGGAGTGATAACACCTAGGAAATCTGACACTTGAGAAACGATTGCCGGTGAGAAAAAGCGAAATGTTCTTAAATTAACCGCGCTATCTCGCAATTCGGAGCATTTATTTTCGTTTCCACGATTAAGACGGAGCTGATAAATATCGTGCGAACGTCACACGAAAGGGACAAATACATCACCTGGCTGGTGCTTTTCCCGTTTAAACGCGAATAACGGATTAATAGGAAATAATAACGCGAATAATGGATTAATAGGAAATAATAACGCGAGCGTTCCTCTCTCGTCCCCCGTTCTAATGGGTTTTTTAAAAATCCACGAGAAAGAGGACGAATAATTACGCACCGTTCCGTTCCTACAATTGCATTTTAAAACAAATTTCAATTCGTTACAAATGAATAAACGAACGGGGCCGAATCGATTCGGTTTGAAACGCGCCTTTTAAATGTAGCTTTTAAATGCATCCACAATATTCGCAATTATACGCAAACACACGTACAGCACGGAGATTAATAGTGGCCACGTATCCGTGCGTCCGGCCAATAAAGTTGCTCGATAACTATAATCTAGCTATTCGAAATAACCGAGCATCCAAACCAAACTATTCCCGCTATTCTAGCTTCGTCGGCGTTCGCGTAATTGAAGAAAGAACATTCACTGCAAATAATAACGGGTATCGCGTGTTCCCTTGCCAGCCGGCCACCATGGCGCTACAAACGTTCAAAATGATATCCGGCTTATTGGAATTTACGTAACGTCCCTTGCTTTCCCCGTTGCCGATAAAAAAGAGATGAAAAGAGACGAGAAAAGTTGAAGAAAAATGGTGGAAAACGAAATCGATCGACGATCCACGGTACGGAACGCGATCTCGTTAGGGAAACGACGAAAGACGAAAGAAAGAAAGGTACTCGGCGCTCGACGGTTCCTCGAGTACCGGAAATGGGCCTTAGGAGGGACACGCATACGCAAAACTGTTACTCGAAAATTACACCGAATTACGGTTAATCGGGTGGCGTGCATCTCGCGTATGAACCACGTGCCTGGGAAAAAGAGCGACGTTATTCGTGAACGTGGCCCATTAACGAATACCAAACGCTGGTTAACCGATCGTTGGACGCCGCGTGGTCCCAAACCTCGATCGAAGTACCCGCGAGTAATTAGAATTAACGCGTCGTCGATTATTCTCCGTCATCGCGTCATAGATATCCGAGTTTTTCCACGACCTTAACGAATTTATCGCGACCCGTGGACCCGGCTGTATTTTCCTCCAAGAATCGAATGGTGTCGCGTCAAAAACGCGATTGTCACCCGGTTTCCGTGTTTTCCCGTCCGGCTTCCGAGCGGATGGGAAAAATTCCGTGGAATTAGGTTGATTCGAAATCGGGTAGACTGAGAATTAACAAAATGTTGGTGATAAAATCTACGCTTTCACGCGCAACGAGTAGCACAATTTGCTTGAAAGCGTATATTTTTCAATTACCCTCCTTTTCTTAATGGATTAATTCCTCTGGCCGTTTGAGCCTCGCTAATCTCTGCGAGTTACACTTCTTTTTTTTCCCTCCCTTTTTATTGACTAGTTTTTTACCTCCACGCGCTTCCACACATTCTCGGCCATTTCGCTTCTGCTCCTTTTTTTCCCCATCTTTTTTTGACACAGATATATTTCATTGCCGGTAACAGATGGTGTCTTTTTCCCTCGCCGCGTTTCCGTCTTGCTCGCACGAGCGTTGCTTTTTCATTTTGTTTTCCCTTTTTCTCCCCTCCCCCCTCTCGCTCTCGCTCGCGCACTCTCGCTCGCCGCCCCCCTTTCTCCCTCTTTCCTTTTTTCTACCCTTTTTATTTTCCCCGCGGTCCAACAATACGCGCGCACACGCCCGCGTACGTGCACGCACTCGCGTCCGTCTGGGTCTTTTGTGTCCGCACGCTAATCTTTACGTGTCGTCGTGGACGTGGTCCGTAAAAAAACAGTGTTGGAAATGCGTAGCGGATGGAAAATGAAAAAAGAGACGGGGCACCTAAATTGTACTAAAAGCGAGCGCTCGATTACTCCGCCGGCGAGCGTTTCGAATAACAGCGGCGGGCATTTTTCGGGCCCCGGCCCGTGAACACACCGTGGGTTCGCGCGGCAGGTTAAAACGATAAGCGCGCGTGGCGTTCCGTCGCGGAAAGGGAAAAGCGCCGCGTGGAAATCGGCTATGGGATGGCCCGGGATCGGTACGCGTCGTTAATCAAACGGAACGTTGCGTAATTTCGCGAGTCATCGCGATTATTCCAGGCTAATTAAAACATCTCGACCGCGGTGAGTCGTCCATAAATCCCCCTCGGACGATTTCACTTTTCAGCGAGTGTGCATCGTCGCCGGGGCACCGTCGGAGGAGGACACTCCGCGATTTTAATCACCCCCCTGCCCCCTTGCCGCGGGGGGTTCCTCGTGGCTCGTCGTATTCGCGGTCTCTAAAATCGGATCTCGTGTAAACGAAAAAATTTGACAAGTCGTGACAAATTGAAGGGGCCTCGAACCGTGTTGCGCGCGCGGGGTGGCAAATATTGCGCGAGCTTCCGGACGAAAGTTTGCCGGGGTCGGTACCCGGCTAGCATCGCGGTCGTCCTGGTTCCATAGGGCGTCGTGACCGGGAAACAATTGGCCGGGCCGGGACCGGTCAATGTGGAACGATCCCGAATACACGCGCGCATGAATATATGCATACATTGTCGCGGTGAACTGAAATTAAGCCGGTTCA
>NW_016908651.1:390969-417132 GCF_001483705.2 Eufriesea mexicana | reverse complement strand
GCAGTGTCAGTTTGACAAAAATATAGACGCGACGGGAGGGAGAAGATGTCCCATGTGTTATTACCGAGCGGGTTCGTTATTATCGCATTTTTCCGAGGACCGGTGATTAAATAGCGTGGAATTTATTATGCGAGCTATGGTAAAAACGGGAAAACGGCAGGGGGGGATTAACCGGTCGCGGGTTTGAAGGATTCGGAGTTGAAAACGCGTGGCACACGGTCGCCTGGCTTGTGGCCGCTAACACCTGAATTAATTAGCTGTCCATTGGAAACCAATTCGACGACAAATTCACCCCTCACGCCCTCCTCCGTTCCTCCTAGTCTTCGGATTTTATCTCTTTTTCCCCCCCTTTTCCTCTCTTTTCTACCCGTGTATTTCCTTCGTCCGCGAATCTCTAGCAATAGCTTTAATTATTATTTCGCTTAATGTGTTTCAGGTAAGAGGCATTTATTTTCACTCACCGTTGGCCGTTTCGTCCCGCAATTGGGTGAGGTTACTTTATTATCGCGTTTAAATAGAAGATCGTAAAGCGGATAATTTTAACGCTTGCAAAACCTTTAATTGCTCTCGTGTGTTCAAACGCAATAACGCGAATGTTCGAACTGTTGGATTAAAACTTTTATCAAGCGTTTCGAGCGCGGAAAAACGTTAAAGAGCCTCACCGGGATAAATATTTAAAAACGGGAGAACGGGAGAGGGAAATGTTGGCCGATGGTATTAACGACGCAAAGGACACGTGGAATAAACGTATCGGGCCGTTAAGGATATTAAGAACACGGAATGTAGTGACCGGTACATTAATCCTGCAACACCCGATTCCGATCCACTCGCGGAATACGTAACTATAAGCTATTCTTGATTCCACATAAACCAGCTCTATTCAACCGCTGTAAAGCGCGCGTATAAACAGCTATCTACAGGCGGCACATCAACGAAATTAGTTTTAACGATTCGTTAGAACCCCGAGGCTTCTGTACGTGCACCCTATTGATTGGTTATCGGAATAATGGCCGGCCGGTGTGGGTAATTCGCGTAGCCAGTGTTGGTAATTCGTGGTTGTAGCGTTGGTAATTCGGTAGTATCAACGTATCGGTGCTTCCAGCGACAAGCCGCGGGAGAGAACATGCTCGTGAAAGCATCGTTAATACCGCATAAATTCCTCGGGACGTTTTTATAACGTCGAAAATCTCAAACTTCAGGAGCTTCCTGATTTTTTTCCGCAACGACAGTGACAGCGACCGATGTTACGGGCGTGTCGCGAAATAAATGTTTAAATTTTCCCGGTGCTTTTATGGCCGCTATAAATTAAAAGTAACGCGTCAAACTTCTGTAACCGTTCCAGACGTAACTCTACCGTTCGCCGCCGCGCGGCGCCACCGTCGAACGATAATTTGTCCCAATCTCGCGTCGTTCCGTAACGTTGCGCGAAGAAAGAGCGAGGGAGACGTCTCCCTCCCCGTCCGAAGGATCGAGAAAAGAAAACGGAACTCTTCCGCGTTAGAATCTCGAATTCGAACCACGCGTACTTTCCGCCCGATCGATTATCGTTGGTCGATCACGGCGTACCGCGAGCCGCGACGAATTTAGTTTGTGCTCGTGACTCGTAGGGGGAGTCTCGGGAACGAAGTGGACGGAAGCCGCGCCGCGATGTTTTTCGTATAGTCCTGTATCTGACGCGTGTATAGGTGCGTGTCGTCGAAACACGTTGTTACGGAGAGGTGCACGTGCACTTGTTCGGGGCCAATAGGATACAAATTCGCTCGGACAGCCGATAAAACAAATAATAATCCGTCCCGGGCATGCGATATTCTCGGCCGATCACGAACACGCTCCGGGACAGGGTCCCTTCATTGGAACAATTACCATTCATTTACGCGACGCTCGAATCGCCTTTCGGTTTCGCCTCCGCTCTCTGTATCCCCGACTTCTGAGTGCACTTCGGTGTTATCTCCAACGCCGGATACATAATTATCGTTAAATCATCCTTTCGCACCACGCCGTCGTCGTCGTCCACCTCTTGGGTTTCTGCGGATTTTCTGCTCGTGTTTTCGAGCATCCGCGTCACGTATCCGGTCTTATAATTACGCCTTATAATGTAACCTCTTCGGAAAGCGTGCAACGAACGCGGCAAAGAAATTTGCCGTGTCAGGGAGGTGTTGCGTCGACGGTTCGAGCATGACGACCAACTTGGACATCGAAGACGGGAGAAACGACGAGAAACGTTACTCGATATCGAGCTGGAAAAAAACGTTCGGTTATGCAATGGGAAACAAAATCCTCGGGTTTAGAGTGTCCAGAGGGAAGAAGACGCTTGCTCCAAGTGCGTAGTTCGGTTCGGTTCGGTTCCATTCGGTTCGGTTCGGTTCGGTTCCGCTCGGTTCGGTTCGGTTCCGTTCGGTTCAGTTCGGGATATAGAAAAATTGTGGATACACGACTGAATCGACTGGTGGAAATTCGAATCAGCATACAAAGTGCGGGTTTAATGGGGAGAGAGCATAAAAGACAGGAAGATCTTTTAATGACAGCTGGAAATCTGGTCGCTGGATGTCCGCAGGAGCGGCGATAACATCGTCGATATTCCCAATGCCTACAGTGAACTCGATAAACAGGTTTGCGCACGACGATGCAGATCGTTAAGGCACCATTGAAATCTATATCTCATTGTTACTCACCGTATACGTATCCCTTCCTCTGATCTACGTGGTCTGAATTCGATCGCGGATGTTATTCAATCAGATATATTAACGATGCGTCGTTGCGCGAAATTTTTCCTTAGAATTCTTATCGTAAATGAATCGGAATGGTCTTCTTCCTCGATGAAATAACCGACTATATAAGCAACGTTACGTCTAATCTCCCCTACGCGATCTACGTTTGTCCGTGGTTGATATTTTTCGAATCGAACGAGATCGACTGTGTTAAACGATAATTGCAGAAGATGGCGGTCGTTGTTGCCGTCATATTGGGGGCAGCGGGGTAGGGATTCGAGGAATATTTTCGGCCGACTTGCCGACGGCTTCGACAAAGTTTCAGAAGTTGGCTATTAGAGTGGAAAATGCAAATAGCGCGCAGCTTGATTCGCGTTTACGATAATTATTTTGCGTTGTATGCATAATAACGACGGTGCGTGCATGCGTGCGCTCGAAAAGTTGCCTGAGTGGAACGTACACCGAGTGACACGCTACAACCGAATGCATGATTCATGTGCCAATTATCGTTCACACAGTTAAACGAGTTTAGTGCCTCATACACGCGCACCCGCGCTCATGCTGCTCCCGATGAGTGTTCTCTCTCTCTCTCTCTTTCTCTCGTCTTCTTTTCTTTCTTTATTCCTTCTTTTCCTCCCGTCTTCTTACCTCTGCTTTCCTACCCCCAACCCCCGCTTTGTCCGGATTCGAGTCTATTTGTCCTTTTTACTCTTTTGATCTGCTCTTGCCTCTATCCACGGCCGTCAGTCGCCTTCTCCCTTCTGTTTCGACATTCGCTCCATCTGTTCCTTTATCCTCCTTTACCTGTTATTTTCCTATCTGCTCCTCTCTATTTGCCCGCACTAGCTTTCCTCCGTTTGTCCTTCTCTTTTTTCTTCCGTCCTTCTCCGTTTAGCCCTCTGCTCGCTCGCTCGTTCGTCCGTCTTCGTCTCACCCGCGCAGTCCTTTCTCGTCTCACCGTCGTCCCACCGTCGTCGTCCCACCGTCTTCTCTCTCTCTCGCGCGCTCGCCGTTTCGGCATCCACCTTCCTCCCTCCGCCATCCACTCGTCTATCCGTTTCCCTTGCTCTTTAATTTACCCACTGGCGCTGTCGCTCTCTCCGCGCCTGTTACACTCTCCGTCCTATTCTTTCCGACATCGACGTCGAGGCACGGTGGCTCTCGCTCCGCTAGGATAGCATGTGTGCTCTCGTGGTGGTGGCTCGTGTGCAATACGTTCGCAACAACGGAACGCAGACACGACGATATAGTAGCAGCATACACTCGGTGAACGAGTTGCACAAAAAGCTGTGTAAACGGCGTTGCGTGCGCAGGAATATTGGAATCTTTCGTTGTCGATGGTATCTCCTTTAAGGTGGTGGCCCGGGGCAGAGGGGGAGCTCGCCGGAGAAAATTACTTTGGGATTTCTGTTGATACTCTGCCTCGAATTACAGTGCTATGGATTTTACAGGGAGAGGATGAACTTATGGCTGATCGCTGCTTTATTGTTTATACGATAATTGACTCCGGCGATCGCAGCGCCGTCCTTCGTTCACCTTCCGTCTCCAGTCCACACCGGTCCATTTATTAACTCCGTCGAGAACAGTCGATGTATTTAGCGGAGCGTCGTTTCATTTTTTTCGAAATAGAGAACGAGCCGTTGAGAATACCCGGTTACATTATCATAATCGTAAGGTCCGAGATCGGTATCCGGGCATAAAACGAAGACGAGCAGACGTGTATTTGGTGGACTTTCGGGGTCGTTGGAAGCGACACGTAATTTGAATATCGAGAATCGAAGATGCGGCGTTCAATAAATTACGGGCCTCCCTGGTACAAGCCCGATTGACGATTCTTGATTTATCGCGACGAGGACTTACATGGCACACCCTCGTGTTACCGGAGAAAGGAATAGTAGATCGCTTTATTATATATTCCGGGAATATGCCGATTCGCGTATATACCGCGAACAGAGGTCTATATACGGACCTTCAAATGGAATGTTTTTCGAAATCCGTTTCGAGGTTAGGTTGCTCTACGCAATCAAATTATCCGCTAACTAATCGGCCAGTCCACTGGAAACTTTCGATTCACGGGTGAAATCTGCATGGTCGATCGTTCATCTTCTTAAATCGTTCTATGAATATAACATTAGGTATAATCGATAATAATTAAAACGGTGTAACGAAAATCGTACGCGAATAAAAATCGGTAACGAATCGTTTTCATGGTACGCTCTCGGTAGTTTTGATATCAATTATTAACGCTGTTAATGATATTCGTATCGATCTCGAAGACTTTTGCAATTTTATCGCGAACGAAATGAATATTCGTATATATAGCGGTCGATTAAAATTAAATCATTTTTCGACGCGCAAGTTTTTCGTAATTTTCGTAATTCCTAACAACGCGAGGAATTAATTCGCGAATCGAGTGCAAACGTGTGGTAACGGTGTTAATCGATTCCAACGGCAGTATTATTTTCGTGTCCTTGGGCGAATTTTTATTCCGGTGAAAAATATCATAGAGACCGTCGTGTTTTCAAACAAGTATAACGTAATGTATTCATTTTCTACTCGCGGTGCAACTCTTGAATATAAAGTCGGTGATTTATTTCCACGTGACGTATGATCCTGATATTCGAAGACTCGTATCGTCGACGAAAAATACGAGACCAGGGCCAATTGTTTGCATTTCTATTTACCTCTCCTGTTACCTAATACTCTGTCGGTAACCGGCGCATCTGATTCGCTATTATACCGACCGTAGATGTAGCCCTAGTAATCCCGATCGTTGAACGTATAATAACTATAACTAGGAAAGTCAATTTCCGTTTTATACGTCGATGCAGAGGTCTACTCTCTAATTTTAAATATCCCTAACACGTTCCTATATCGATGCGGATAAAATTAGTACGCAAGATTGTACTCCTTTATTATTTATATCCTTAATAAGAACATTGCCTATTGATTTTAGTATACGAAATTTTTTTCTTTCCTTTCTTTTCTTCTTCCTTTTTTAATTCCACTTTCGAGTGGAGGTGAAAAAAAAAAAAAAAAAAAAAAAAAAAAAAAAAAAAAAAAAAAAAAAAAAAAAAAAAAAATAATGAAAGAAAGAAATCTTTATTTTCGTTGGTTGAAAACTGCTGAATACATATACGAGAGTACAAAGTTTATGTACACATACGTAAGCCTCGTAAATTTACGGGGAAGCCACACGATCTTAACGCACGGTCTTAAGCTTCTAATTAAAAGCCACGTTGCCTGGCTTTAATTTGGCGTGCCTCCATTCACGGTTTCTTGTAAAGACTAACCTAAAATATCATTCGTCTATTCGGAACGAACTTTAATTCGTCGGTGGATTATTCGAGCGAGTTTAACGTATCGATAGATCGAGTGCTATCGTTCTCGATCTCGATTCGATTCCAAGGAAACCTCGGGTTTTATATCGCGTTCCTAATTCGCGAATGTTTTTTTCATTAGACGCTGGTTATTAACGAGTACTCGTCCGATCTGTTGGTCGATTTAAAAATAGTCGGAGGTGTGCACGTTAAATATTGAAATTCCACTGCTATATGTTTTAGTCGGAATAACATTGTGAGTGACATTAAACGCCAGGCAGATCAATATCTGCATTACGGTCTCTACAGAGCGGGTCGTAAAATAAATCTCCGGCTGAAATGTTATTATTACTCACTCGAAGATAGAAATTACACAGTTAATACTAGTAATCCTTGTGCTAACTTTAATCTACCGGCATGCTAATTATAAATAACCGTTCTAAATTGAAATATGTCATTGAATTGCCAGGCGTATTTGCATTTTATCGACTGGTATACACCGTGTCTCGAAAAAGTCGCTCGTAGAAAAGAAAAGAGAGAGAGAAAAGAGAGGCGGAGGAAAAGAGAGAGAGAAAATAAGAAGAAATTATAATCGATCGATGTTTACTCGGCGCGTTATTAACATTTGCCACGATATCGTTGCTCGATAATAATTATCGTTTGCCCGGTTTTATTCCTGCAAATATTTTTGGACAAACGGCCCGATAAAAATTCCATCGCCGCGCGTCCTACGCCAATGCAGACATTCGAATCGGCGCGGCTTTATTTACGAAAGCAACGGTATTACGATATTTTTCAATTCGAATAATATACGAACTGATTCAGCCTTTGCATGACTAAATTGCTCGAAAACTCGCAGCAGAGAAAGAGAGAACCAGTGTCCGTCCATCGGAGTATAACTATATACTGCATAATGCATTCGTGTCTCTCCCACCAGCGTGTTGCACTGTCGTTGGCGAGAATGCGAGAGGGGCGACGACGACGTGGGGCATCTGTTTTGTATGTGCAGCGTGAATTTGAACACGTGTTTCATTTAAATATTTGTACCTGAAACTCGAACGTTGCCAATTTACACGAAACGCCCTCCGCGAGGAGTCGCTGGCAATCACGCTTAAAAATTTCATCTCGCGTACTACACCCGCGGGGAATGAAATTTTTCCCAAGATTTGCCCGCTTTTCAAATTTGCAAATAACCCCATAGACCGGCCTTTATTCCGTCCGCTTAAGCTAAACGACCCGTAACGTTTCGCATGTTCGAATTAGTCGGCCGAAAAAGTGCACGAGCATCGCGTTCCGATCCAATTTCAACGTCCTCCATCGAAGATGACGTAACAGTTTAAACGCGAAACTTAATTGGTACACGGGAATAATCGAAATTCGGATAGACGGCAGAGAAAATCGGCAGCAGAATCGCGAGATCCGTTCGATCCGTTCGATCCAAGCTTAAATAGAGTATATTAAAAATACCCGGCCCTGTTATACGTCGAAATGGCGAAAATCATTTTCGTCTGTGCGCGAAAATATTTACGCGAGCCGAGTAAAATAAGAAAAGAGAACGGGGAGCAGGGTGGGGGTGAAAAGAAACGAAATCGCGTGATCGTAATGGAAGAATTGAAATTTTGGGAAATATTATTTAACGCTCGTACTAGCAAACGATTTTTGCCGAAACCGTGGCTAATGGAAAATTTGTGTATTCAACGCAATATTCCGCTTTTAATGTAGCGGTGCATCCGAAACACGCTGCAACTTCATAATGCAGCTCTCTGTTCTCAATTATGCAGCTTTATTACAAATTTACAGACGCCCGGGACACGGACTTGAATTTTAATTGTACATTAAAATCCATTGGACCTTATCAAAAAATAAAATTGTTTCGCCGCTAATTGAAGTTGATTACGCGGCCCGGCCGCCATTGTTTATTCAATCAAACGTGTCCTGGTCGGAGTAGTTCTAAACAGTGGCCGGTCTTCATTAAGCTAGAAACATATTGCATTAAAGCGTAATGTAGATACAAATCAATCATGCAATCATATCGAATGCATTACCTAACCTCTCTCGGCGTATCGCGTGATACATCCGGAGAGGTTAGGTTAAAAATTGCCACGGCCAATTGTCGCAAATACGCACTCGTGTCGACACGCGCTGATCGTTTAAAGCAAAACTAGGGGAAACGATATCGTCGTGCCTAATTATAACCCTGTGGGCCAGGTAGCGAGAAATAAAAAGGAGAAAAAAATGGAGAAAAAAGGGGAAAAAAGGGAAGAAAAAAAAAAATAAAATTCCTGGCAATCGTTTAACCATCTTCAGTCGTCGGTAGTGGAACATTGTTGCGGGTCGTGGCATTTATTTTCAACGAAATTAATTCCGCGTCCGCGATGCCTCCCAATATTATTCTGCGACTGATAGATAAGAGTGAATTGGAGTCGCGCCAGCTGCCGAGTTCTGTATTCGTTCCATCGAATAAAATGGGAATGAATGAGTGATGAATTTAAAGAGCGCTCAGCCGGCATGAAAAGTGAGAAAGTGATAGAAAGGTGGCGGGGTGGGGGGAATAATCGTGCTTTCATCATTGTGTATTTTTTTCCTTCCTCCATTTCGCTCTTTCCTTTTTGTTTTAAACAATTTGGTCGCTGATTCCGCGGGTCGATATGGAAACTTGTTAATTACTTTGGACGAGTGGAGGAAGGGAAAGTAGAATTTCGATATAATTTCTTGATACACTCGAAACGAAAATTTCCCATCGAGAGTATTTTTTTTTTTATTTTCTCCCCTGTTCCGGCTGTTTTTGTTCCGGAAATTTTTAATTCGATAATATCGTGCTTTCTTTTCAGTGGCATATGAAAAAGGTTCACTATTTCAATGCGCTCTTTAGCTGCTCCTCTTTGAGAAATAGGCCAAGCAAATAACTTTGCATAAAATCGATGAGTAGCGAAACAACCTAACTCCACTTCAGAGAGAGAGAGAGGGAGAGAGGGAAGGAGGGAGAGAGAAAAATTTCGCGTACCGTTCGTTGCAATGAGATTTACAATGGGAAAGAGGTCGTACTTTTAAATAATGGTAGATATTCCTTTTTGCATATAAAGCGCCAGACCAGCGGTATCGAACGTCGTGCAAATAAACTTTCATTCGAATAATACTTCCACGGCGATCCTTGGAACACGGTATATTATTCCATAAATTCGCTATCCGAAACTATTTCACACCGCGAACAATTTATTCGGCCGCGATTCGTAATTTGCAGTAAAGTTGGATTTCGTTATTACCCGATTCGCTCTCGTTACTCTTATTATTATAACGCGCCTCGTAAAAAAGTTCGTAAAACGCGATTCGAGCTTTGTAGAAATATAAAGCAATATCGCGAAAAAGCGTGTCTACGAGGGCGCGCGCGCCGAAAAAAAGGGGGGTACGTACATGAACAGGTATGAAAACGTACGCGTAGAAAAGCAGGGACAAAGTGGAATGGCGATAAGGCAGATCAAAAGTGGTGGCGAATTCGATATCTGTGTCACGCGAAAAGCGCTAATGCCGGGGGATCGTGTGTGTTCGATTCGGCATTTCATCGGGTCACACGTGACCGGCTAAGTATCCGGCCAACCTGATCAGACTTGGCGAATTCTCTCCCTTCCAACTCGTTATTTTTGTCAATTTATTGTCTCCGTCAGTGACAACTGGCCCTAAATAATAACTGCCTCGGCTTTTTCGTGCTCGCTGCCCCTCTACGTTCGTGCATACTTAGGACTACGGGCGCGCGAGCGAGACGGCGTGATGGAGGGGCAGCGGCGCGGTGGTGGGGCGTGGGCGCGAGAGAGACGGAGCGACGGCTGGACGCGTGGGTACGAGCGAGAGCGGCAAAGGAAGGCAGAAGGAGACGGAGAACGGTCGAGCAAGCGTATCCGGTCGTTGCCACGTCTAGAGCTCGTTCACTTGTTTTGTCTCTCCCCACTCGCTATACCCACGTGTTAGGATGCATTCACACGGAAAGCCACTAGTCGTAAAACCTGCTTTTCAGTTCTGTTCGCATTTGTCACGGGGTTAATTGATGTTAAGCGTTACGTGCGCGCAGACCTGTACGCGTTTCGCGAAATTCGACGGAACGTCCCGACTGTCGGTAAATCGAAATTGATTTTTCGCCCGATTCCGAATACTTCCGGATTATTCGTATTTTCGCGTCGCCCTACGCGCGTATCGTATATTACGTCGCTTCGAAGGCAATCACATTCGTCCGGCGCGCTTCGTTCCGTTTATATTACATTCCGTTATATTGTATTCCGTTTATATTATATGCGCGTGTCGGTTGCTACGCGAATTAATAATTAATCGGTTATTAATCGGCATGGTTATCGTCGTTGCATAGTCGCCGATGTAATTTTACTTTGATCGCCTGTCTATGGCGATCGAGGTTGGTAATGTAGGAAAGACGCGAATTAATTATTTCGAGAATGCTCTTTCGCGTCTTCGTTTCGGCTCGTATTAATTTACCGATGGCTAAAAAAAGGAAGAAAGGAAAAAACATGGAAAGAGAAAATAAATTTCCGTGGAATATATAACCATTCGCGTTTGTACGAGGATATATCATCGCCGGTATAAGAATTAAGGAAAGAAAGGAAAATTATTCCACTTTAATGTCACGTCGCGTTTAATATTTCACCGGTCGGTAAGTGGCGAGAATATGCTGCGCTCTGCCCGTCATATACTTCCTTTACCAGAGGAGAAACTGAAAATACACATTTCACACGACCTGTACCTCTTAAAATCAAGATCGTTTGAAATAGGAAGAAAAAGATTTGTCGCCGAACGTGACTGGAATATCCTGCTGTTTGTTCGAACGAAAAATTCTTGTCCCATCAATTTCTAGATGCGTGCACGTGTATAGCAAAATGGCCGCTTAGGTTTATGAGATAATGAAACAGATATTAAATGTATGAAAAAAGGCGATATTACACGATGCGGATCGTACGCGATGGCGTCGCAGTTATTATTTTCCTTCTCTCTCTCTCTCTCTCTCTCTCTCTCTCTCTCTCTCTCTCTCTCTCTCTCTCTCTCTCTCTCTCTCTCTTCCTCTTCGTTTTGCTGTTTCATTTAAATTACTCATTCTCAAAATTGGTTTTACGCTTAAATAAATATATAAATATTCTCGACTGGCGACTTTTTGCCGGCTTTTTCTACTATTTTTGCGGCTTACGTGTATATGAAACGGGTATTGATTTAACTACTATATATCGGACGTTGGAGGGAACGTTTTTAAACGGGACGTTAAAATTTTATCTCCGGCATCGGCATCGCGAATTATAACCGTTATTAAAATCGCATTAACGAATTGTAACAAAATAATTGAAATATAAAATTCGCAATTAGGTGATTAATGAATTTTTAATAGAATCGTTTCCGCCACCTAACGCTCTCGATTCCCGTGCCGTCTGCCCGCCGTTCGTTAGAACGAATTATAATTAATTATTTATTATCCCGCAATGTCTTTTAATAAACCGAATTATACGATAAAACGAAACACGGGCCCCGCTCGGCGTAATTTCTTTTTATGGCGCCACATCGTTGAACCGGAGATAGCCGCGTTGCATTTCATAACCCGTAATTATCTCGAAATCGATTTATTTTTGTAAAACGAAATAACCAGCGATTTTCATTAAGTCGAAGATTTACTTGTCGTTTCGGCGGTGGCTCGTGATAAACATACAAAACGGTCGGACATAAAATAACCCGGCAACTCTAATGCCGTTGTAAGGCTTAATTTCCGTTTTCAGGATGCCTCGTGTAACGTTGCCTTACGAGTAATTTCACTATTTTCCCTGTGACCCGAGGTTTCCACTTAAATACCTTAGTTTAACGAAACGGTTTAACTATTGTCCGCTGCCCGTGGAACGTGCGCATTCCGGCCAAGAAATGAATTCGCGAAATATTATTAGAGAGCATTGTTATACTTCTATACTCCCCGAATAGACATTAAATTTTCATCGAAACGAAAGCGTAAGTAAATAAGCTTGCGCAGTACGTCAACTCGAATAACATTGACGTACAACGTCGATTCATCGGTTGCCATGAATACCTCCGCCGCCTGTATACGTATATAACGAATCGATGATTTTAAAAGTTAAAAAAGGAAGGGAAGAACGGAAATAGAGAGCAAAAGGGGATAAAAATTTCGTTGAAATTAATTCGTTAAAATTGGTGAAAATTCGCGAAAAATTCGCGAAAATTCGTAAAAATTCGTAAAATTTCCCGTGCACTGTATACGGCGTATCTGGCCGAGTCGTATATTCTATAGCTGTATAAATACTTCACGTAACTTCTTCCTTCTTCTATGAAACTCTCTGCCCTCCCACTGTTTTTCTCTTGCCTCTTCCTTTTTCCTCTCTCGTATATTCCCCTTCCCCCTTCTTTCTCACCCCCTGGCTTTCACTCTTCTCCTGCTCCTCTTCCTCTCCCCTCCCCCTGCTCTTTTCATTCTGCTTTTCTGTTTTGCTTCTTCCTTCCTTCCCTTTTCTTCTCTTCCACCTTTGCCTTTCCCATCTCTTCGTCGCAGTCCCCAGACAATATTTTACCGGCTTCCGCGTTGCTATAGTAACCACTCGCGACTTCCAAGTTCTCGAAAGCCCGTGTACTTCTCTTTTCATCTACAAACCTATATCCCTTCGCGATTTCTTTTGACCATTATGCAACGATTTGTCCGCCTTCCCCGCCCCCCCCTATCTCCGCGAGCTGGTTTTGCGGTAAAATTTTGTATAACTCGAACAACCACGGAATCGTAGGAATTTTTATATCGATTTTTTTTTCTCTCCCTCTCTCTCTCTCTCTCTCTCTCTCTCTCTCTCTCTCTCTCTCTCTCTCTCTCTCGCAATACCACCGTCCACGAATCGAACGTATTCGATCGGGTCGTGATTTTCGTTCCTTTTCGTTTCTCGCGAAATCGACGATAGGCTGTAACGTATCGCGCTAAGAATTCCTATGCAGGTGTCTCGAGATATCGGAAATCGAACGGTTCGTCGGTGGACGCCGGGAGAATCGGAATCGCGGCCGCTACGCGGCGCCACGATCGCCGGCCACTGCGGCGTGGCGGCGCTAGCGTCGCGCACAGCCGAAGACCAAAATATTATTTTTTCCCTCTTCCTCTCGCCCTTCTGCCCCTGCACAGGCAGAACTCTGTTTCTTGGCTTTTTTATTACTTCCTCGAGGTGAATCGAGAATGATGTTTGAATTGAAATATCGTCCTCCGGAAGTTATTCAATACCGTGCAACCGTCTGCATTGGCGGAATAACTTGTTCGAAAGTCGGCCCTGGCGGTGGATGGAATTAAAATTCGTAGGTCAACGGAATAAAGCGTAATTTCGGAAGGAATAAATTCGAATAGCCGGACCAGGCCACGAATTATCCGATCTCCGCCGCGGAAACGTGTTTTCTCGCGATGCGTTTTCGCGAACGCGAAAAATCCCTTTGCTTCGCGATTAACCGTTCGTTCGGTTTACGTTACCCGCGGAATAAACCGGCACGCAAAGATTTCGAATTTCCCGAAATTAATCCCGGACGAAGGACGGCAACGCGGGAAATAGAACGCGCGAAATAAACTTCAACTGGAAATGTAATTAATGTAAATTACTATCGTTAGCGTATGCCATTTAATTTAGTCAGATTTATTTTCACTTTAACGTCCGGTTTGATGCTTAGAGAGAATCAGAGCGATACGCGCTTTTTTTTCCTCCACTTTTTTTCCCTTCCTCTTTTTTCCCTATTTTTTTTTCTTTTTTCTTTTTTTTTTATTTTTGTTTCAACGCGAAACACACCTTTTCAGATAGTTTTTAATTAAGATTGTGATATTTGAATTTTTTTAATGATCTGACCCCGACGGCGAGATCTTTTAATCACGTAATTAAATACACTTCATCGGATTAATAATTACATTTTCAGACGTTCGTTTTCGTTTGCTGCGCGAGCATAAGCGCGCGGAGAAAGAGGATTAATTATCTTAATTAAAATTGCGACAGGCGACATTTAATATCCGTTACAGTAAATGTTAATGAATTATATCAGACGTTGCCGGGGACGCGTCGAAATTAACAAAAGCATCGTGTACGCGTCGATAATGCGTCAGGGGGGCGGGGGGGCCTTTCGCGGGAGCCCGACGCGGAAACGTATCGAAATTAAAATTAGGCGTATCCCCGCGCGTTCGCGGGGCATTATGGGACGGTTACAAAATTCGTGTCCGACGATTATCGCGAAAATTTTATATCGCTCGAAGCACGTGCCCCGTTTGGCTTCCTCGCGGTCGCGGATTAATATAAAACTGCTCGCGTCAAATATAGCATCGACTCTAACTTGGCGCGGTCGTTTAAAATCCCGTTACGCGGAAATTTTATTTATAAATTTCTCCAAACGCGTTTCCCCCGTCCCGGTACGTCCGTCGAGGACCAACTCGGATCGGTCCGAAACAGTGAACGACGCGACGAATCGAACAATGGCGGACAAACATGGCGTCCTTCGGCAGAGCGGAAGAAAGCTCCGATCTCGTAGATTGGATCGTTCTATTATCATTCGGTGACACGGGGAGCGGACGCACCGAGGGCTACAGGTTATTCGTCGTCGAACAACGTGTGCCCCCCTTTTTAACCCCTTAGGCACGAACGTGCGTGTGCCGATCCTGTTTTACCCTTGATAAATCGGGCCGCGCATGTTTATGCAATAACGGTGCGAGTTCTATTTAGATTACGGGGTCGTGCTTTTTATTCCGTGACGCGTGTACGAATGGACGAAGAAAAGATACGGACTCGAGAGGAATTCTTACAAGGGGGAAAAAAAAGAGAGAGAGAGAGAATAAAAGAATCACCGCGGATGAAAGTAAATGGCGCCGGTTGTAGTAACTTTTCGTGTCGTTGCGAACTGCGTGAAAAAACGAACTGTATTCGAGGTTTTCTTTTTTAACGATGCAAAAAGGAGAGAAAGGAACAAGGTTTCAGAAATGTTTTGGAAAATATTTTCCGACTCTTACGCTAGCGCGGAATGTTTGAATACGCCCGGTAACGAATCCAAATCGACCGCTTCGATTCTGCGATACCGGTCGGCGGAGGAATCGATGTTTCGAAAAATAGGAATTTCGCTGGAAAATGCGAGAGACACGAGAGAGAGAGAGAGAGAGGGGGGGAGGGAAACGAGGAGGATTTTAAAGGGGAATAGACGAATTCTACGATTTCGGGTGTATTTTAAGGAATCACAGTGGCATGGAAATCGTAGGAAATCGGATGAATAATAGGAGTGGCAGTTACATCGACGAATGGGATGTAATTCCCACAATTTTGCGGAATAGTTGAAACGAAGGACATAATAACGGGCAATTGAAATGGAGCGGGCGTGGGGGAAAAGAGAAACAGCATTTGCATCGATCGATCGAAGCGTTGAGAGGTGGTTAAAATACGTTTGTTCATTGGGCTATTCCGCTGTCTCCCTCCATTCAGCTGGCGGCGAGTGCATTTCGGTATCTTATAGAACAGCGAACAGACGCATTCGGCGAAGCCGCAATGCCCTCTGGCCCTGTTCGACGTTACTTTATACAGCTTGAATCAAATTAAATCGGAGTGTGCAGCCTCGTAACGAGGGACGTTCTGCTAATCCTCTCGCAATCAGATTTGCTATTGTGCGGCCAACGGAAAGAACTCTCCCTCTCTCTCTATATATATATATATATCTCCTTTCCTTCGTCTTCTTCCCGTTCCTCCTTGCTTCCTCCTTTTCCCTCCTTGCTTCTTCCTTCTTCCACCACGGTGTCGCCTGGTAATAAATTTGATTTTCCACAGGGTGATTACCGGTCGATTAATGGCGGCGACGTCTTACTTTTTCTTCGTGTCAATTTTTCCGTTCACCCTCGATGCTCTTACGAAATTTCTCCCTTTTTTATTCCCTTCTCCTTTCCCCTTTTTACTCTCCTTATTTTCCTTTCCTTTGTTCTTTAATTACCGGACCGATCGATCGAGAGGGAGAGAGAGGAGAGAGAGAGAGAGAGGGAGAGGAAGGAATTTTATTCGAGATACGTAAAACAAGAGTACAACGGAAAATTGAATATTCGGCATGCGAAAGGTATTGATTTTAATACAGGTCTAATAAAATTACGATATAATAACAGATATGGGAGTAATGCACCTGATTCCATAGCGAGCCCGAATTAGAATTGAACAGTTTCGAGTGTATTATGCAAATTGTAATTAACTGATATTTGCTCGTAGTCTGTGGGCACCGCGGACAACTACGTCGGTGAACATTTATTACTGCAATTTATGAAATTGAAATTGGACTGTAATGCCGGTGTAATCAAATTGAAATGTTTGAGATGTAACTGTTCTTTAAATTAAATTGAAAGGCTCGCTTCATGGCCGCCAACCGCATTTCGAAGCTCATTCCGCGATACGCGTATGAATCGAAGAATATTATTATTATAACTCTCGAATGCCAGGCTGTTGTGCACTTCCTTTCGATCGGTCGTGCCGCATTTTTTCCCCCCTCTGGTCACCCAAAAATACCGGGAATATAAGGACGTGGAAAAAGTGTCATCGTACTTTGGAAGGAAAACGAAGAAGAAAAGAGAAAAGAAAAGGAAAGAGGAGAGAGAGAGAAATAAAGCGTGCCTCTGTGGAGAAGGGAAGAACGTAAAAAATAGAATGCCGAAGGTTTACGCAAGTATATAGTATCCGTGTCTGAAAAGCGCTACTCGGAGCGTCGATAAACTTGTATAGGGACGGTCGTAAAATTTTTTTCTCGAAAACGAAGCAACATTCAAGTATGAAAGCCCTTTTGAACTCGCCTTAAGTTTGCCCGTATTTACGAGATTTCAGCTTAGACGTCACGCGGAATGAAAGATTAAGGGGGCAAACAAAGTAAAAGGGAAATACACGGTAAGGGTTAATAGTAATAGTGGGGGAGAACAGATTCGAAGTGAAAAGGGAGAGGAGCGCGCGCGCGTGCGCGTGCAACCACCGGCAAGGGTGAGAGCGTAGGGTGGGGGTAGAAACTCGCTGCAAGTTTTGGTCAATTGATCCTACGTTTAATCGAATTAATAAAGGACGCGAGCGAAACTTTATCGACCAACACCACGAAACGCTGGCAAATGTCTGCTTTTCTTCCAAATATGTTTACTCCGTCATTCCCCCGTCTTTCGTTCGATTTGTCGGAGAAAGGGGTACCGAGTCCCCCTCGTCGTTTCGTTCGACGTTGCAAAAACGTATTGCTCGAAATCTCGAAGAATCGTGGTGTCCACAGAATCGGTAAGGAGAATTTCGGTGTTTCTTTGCCAGGTAATTAGCCCTTTGCACTCGAGAGGCGCCCTTCAGTCGCCGTTCGATAAAATTTCGAAGCTCGATATTAATTAATATATCAAATTTAAGGTACTGTAACAGTGTGCGAAGTATCAAAATCAAATAATTCTACCCGTTAATTGTTATACGATTTCTTACTTACTGCTAGAAAAATATCATCAGCCTTATAGCAGAAAATTTTTCAACTCGTACACCTCTTTAGCCAAAAAATCGTCGAGTGCAATGGGTTAGAACCTGGATGCTTTATCGACCAACACCACGAAACGTTGGCAAATGTCTGCTTTTCTTCCAAATATGTTTACTCCTTCATTCCCCCGTCTTTCGTTCGATTTGTCGGAGAAAGGGGCACCGAGTCCCCCTCGTCGTTTCGTTCGACGTTGCAAAAACGTATTGCGACGAAATCTCGAAGAATCGTGGTGTCCACAGAATCGGTAAGGAGAATTTCGGTGTTTCTTTGCCAGATAATTAGAACCTGGATGCATTAGCCGTGGGTAGGTGGAAGTAAACGCGATTATGGCGGTTTTTCGTGTCCGTTCCGTGGCGCTGGGCTTTCGTACATACAGCTCGCTTGTTATCAGGTATAAAAAGTTTGGCCGTGTTATTATTTGAAATTGTGAAACGTGGGACTGGCAAGAGTTAGGTTATAAACGTACAGTTGGTAGGAAAAGTTTTCGGGGGGCTGGATTGCCGAGCTGGGCAGAGTACGAAAAGTATTCGATTGAAATTTATATCGCGATCAATGTTCCCGAGGATTTTTAGAGGAGTTGAGAACTTGGGAGAAGTATAAAAAGTATTTGCCGAGGTGGAGTTTAATTTACTCTCGCAATAAAGTGCACGATTTTATTTTCTCATAAGGGAATAACGTAATGTAACTAACCCCCGATGACGAAGCGAAGTACCGGAGCCGTGCTTGCGTATTATTTCACTGGATGCAACGGGTAGGAAAAAGAAAGGCGAAGGTTGCCAATTGAAATAGTAAAAGCGTTTTTGAAGGAGCGAGGACGTTTTTAACTAAACGTCTTGCAAACAAAATGTCGTGGAAGAAAAGATGCCGGTTTTTCAGCCGTTTATCTCGTATTTATTTTCTACTCGTGCCTCGATACAATTAAGTCGTTTTCTGATGGACGTCCGTTTGATTTAGCATTCGCGATATTTAATGGGCGAAGGTAAAGGGGAATGACGCATGAATAATTTATTTAGGAAACGGCAAAAACCTTCCGCCACACGCAGCTCGTTCGAGACGTTATTTTATAGAAACGGTTAACGAGCCGGGTTTACATATAAATAATACGGGCCCGTTGTACTCCGTTTCGCGTAATCGTTTAACAAATTTGTTTTTGGTTTATTTGTAACGAAGCAGAAGAACGGTTTATCCGTTACGGAAGTTTCTAAGGAAGATAAACATTTCCTTGCAACTTTTCCCAAAGAGGGGAGAGAGAACCTCTTCTGGACGTCTCGTTCGAGCATTCGGTTCGAGATTACATCTGGGAAGAGTGAAGGAGAGAGCGAGAGAGAGAGAGCGAAGCCCGCAGAAAATTCAGAAAGTTTAACGTTTGTAATCCTCGACAAATGTATAATTTAATATCGCGATCTTTAAAATGTTAACGAGCTCTTGGAAGAATTCTAAAGTGGCAGCGAATATACCAGGGTATTCAAATAAACGGAAACTTTCGCGAACATGAACCAGCTCAGTTTTTCGGTTTAAATAAATACCATTGCATCTAAACATCGTGGCCCGAGTGTGAAACGGGTCTAAGCGTAGATCGACCATCGACAGTCGACACCAGCGCGAAGTCGACTTTTCGAGTTCGGGTTGGAGTTCGAGTGACGAAAAATCAGAGTTCCCCTTGATGAAATTGTGGAAACGCGAGAGTGGAAATAAATCGAGGTTCGATCGTATCGGGGTGAATCGGAGTTTAAAGTTGGAAAGATCGGGTTGAAAAGAGGCGGCAGAGTTTTTGTGGATGGACCTTTCGCGTTGTTCCGGCAGGCACGTGCCAAACGCATTGTTTCTTTTTTACCGAGCGAGAAACAGAAGAGCGGCTTTCCTTCGACGTGTAAACGGGACTTTATGCGCTGGTTATTCATGCCATTCGCGTGTACGTACGAGCTTTGAAAGAGATATAAATACGCGTGCGCGTTTGCGAACACGTGCACATACACCCACGATGCGTAACGACCGTGTAACTTCCCCTCCGCTCCCTCCGGCCCCCCACTCTCGCCGCGCTGCCCCCACCCCGCCGCCCATTGCACCTCCCCTCGCCCCGGTTGCCACTCCGAAACCTTTTATTTATTTATGGAATACATTTCGAGATTCAATTTTGTCCACGTATACACATGCTCGCCTTGCTTGTCTCCCCGTCTGTTTGTCCCCATTTTGCTTCGTACACTCCGCGTCCTTTTGCCCTTTTCTTCCCCTCGTTTCTTCTACTTCTTTTTCTTCTTTCTCTCTCGAGTTTCTTTTATATCGGTACACGCGAACGCGAGCACGCGTTAACTCCGTCAATGGCGGGGACCGTGCGAGCCGCGCTTACCGACCGTCGGTAACAACTCCGTCCCTCGTGACTGCGTTAAAGCGGGAACACGGATTCGCCTTAGCCGCGATTAGTTATTTTAATTTCGTTCCCTGACACTCCGCGTTCGATCGCGAGGGCGTTTTCGCGTCCATCGACGACGCTCCTCGCGGCACACGCCGTTTATTTGCATCCGCGGGTATTAAGAGACGAAAGTTTGATTAACTTTCTTGGAAACTCGCCACGAGATCGATCACTCGTGTGTTGCGTGTCACTTAAAGCGTTACTCGAGTCTTGGCACCGCGAACACGGGCCCGCGAGCATTTTCCGAGCAGCCGAGGGGACCAACTTTCCACTTCAAAGAACTCTCGGGGACAACGGTTGACTCGGACGTTTAAAACCGGGAAAACCGATATCGTAACGGCAAAGGAATTCGGGAATCGAACGAGTGACGCGTCGATCTTCGTTAGAGAGAACGAATGGAGTGGTTAGGCGGGCGCCATATCGGACGAGAATTCGCGAGTATCGGGGAATCTCAGCGACACGAGCGACTTACCGCGGTTTACCTGGAAAAGAGTGCGCCACCGTACGCCGGCTGGGAATAGATGGTGTTACTATTGGAAGAAATTGCACGCGGATACAACTAATAATGACGTGTAACGGTATTTTCGTCTCGTGTTGGAAACCGAAGGCTTGGAAATTCGGTGGCCGCATACATAAGCGGGAGCAGCGCGATTAAACTTTAAAATGCAATTATCTCAAAATAACTGTGCTCGGCAGTTAGCAAGTCTACGCTCAGTAGGGCAGCGTAACCCTTATAATTGCTCTGAATTAATACATCAAACAGTTATATTATCTAGCATGCAGTGCGCTATACTATAGCATAGTGCTATCTGTAATTGCATATTCTGTTTAGAATTTCGCCGCCGTAATTGCTACGTGTACTTTATGCAAACCGTCTAAATATTCGAATCTCGTAAATGCATCTTCCTTCCTTCTTTCTCCCTTACACCCATTCACGAGGCTGCCCTCGCCGTGCTTCTCGCCTTAACGACGGATCTCGAGAATTATGAAGAAAGTCGACTTGGAAACACGCGAGAGGGTATTTCGGTCAGGCCAATCGTTCGCTAAATAATACACGCCACCACACACTCCGCGTCCACCGTTTATTTCGATGGCAGCCTTTGAACCCTAGTCCGATCGTCCTCCTACTCTCCTCTTTCTCCTCTTTCTCCTCGCAATTTTGAAAAAATTCTCAACTTCCGCCATTGATGCATTTGCAAAGCGCACGTTGCAAATTCCTCGCGTAATTATCGGAAAATAACCAGAAGAAGAAGGTAAAGATAAATTTCGTAGCTTCGAAAAAGTGACGCCATTTAACCCATTCGAGACCGATTGCACATCGTGTGTGCAATAATAATAATAATGAGCATTTATCAATTATTCTGAGTAAAGTAGTCCTCGAGATAAGACTATTCTTGAATTAATAGCATCTGTAAAGTATAGAAAAACAAAATTTGGCATTGGTTTTGTTGCGTACGGAAAAAAACAAAACATTTTGTTTGCATTTTCGAAATCTACATTTTTAGAAAATATCAATGCAGGAACCCATATAGCTAATTCCATTTTTCAAATATATCATTAACAGCGATAGTATCGTTTTCTAAAAATTTATTTCTCGTTTCTATTATTTTCTTCGTTATTCAACTTACTTTTTCGACTTTTTACTATTCCTTACAAATTTTCTTTGCATTATATTCTGTTCTTCATTATTGAAAGCAAAATAACGATTTTATATTATCTAACTATTTGTGAAATAAATGTTTATCAATTTTAACGATGTATTTTTATTTCACCTTCCATTGCACACATGGTGTTCAATCCGCTCCGCGCAATAAAAATTCTCCGAGGAGCGAGCTGCACACACGGTGTGCAGTCGTCTTATTTATGCGAATTCACTTACGAATTGGGTGATTTCCATAGTAAACAAGTTTTTATCATCAACCCTTTGCGCTCGACGATTTTTTGGCTAAAGAAGGGTACGAGTTGAAAAATTTTCTGCTATAAGGCTAATGATATTTTTTGAGCAATAAATAAGAAATCGTATAATAATTAATACGTAGAATTATTTAATTTCGATACATCGTACACTGTTACGTTATTTTAAATTTCGTGTATTAATTAATATCGAGCTTCGAAATTTTATCAAATGGCATCTGAAAGGCGCCTCTCGAGCGCAAAGAGTTAAAAGTGAACAATATAAGGAAAAAGAAAATTTCGCTCCTGGGGACCGTGTTCGAAAAAGATCGCCGTCTCGAATGGGTTAAACGAATACTAATAAAAAAAAAAGAGAGAAAAAGAAAAAAGAAAAATTCGCGACGTTGGACGTTTTTCCTAGGAACCACGAAAATATTCTGGCCCCCTTCCGGTTCGACAGTTTTCCCCGAAAGCATACGAAACGGACGCAAGATTTTCCAACGACGAATCGGATTAGAAGAACCTTAGCCGAATTTCCGTTTTCCATTCTCTCTCCCACTCTCTCTCTCTCTCTCGGGTCTCTGTTTCGCTCGTTTCTGTTTCCCTCGCGGTGCCGTCTATTTCGAGAATTTCGCGTCTTGACACAGCCTCCCGAGGAGGTGGAAGGAGCAATAGCGAAATGGAAGTCGCTCATCTCGATTTTCGCGACACGACGTTCGGTGAGAATAACCAACCCCGACCCGGCGACATTTTCTCTTCCCTCCATTCTTCCTAACGTCCGCCGACATTTACACGGCTCCGATATCGCGTGTAGCTCGCGAGAAGTCTAATAACTCGATAATCGCGCGATCCCACCGACCATAACCGTCTGATACTCCCAACGACCACACCAGGCCGGTTCCGACTGCAACTTTACGATCGAATAGTTTAGTCGCGTGTTTTTCGCATTCCGCGGATTTTCACGAGTATCAGCCCACCGGTGTCGAACTTTATTAATTAACTCCGCTTCCGCGCTTCTTCCAGCGCCACCGACGTCACAGCGTGCGAATTTTCAACCCGTCTTCCGCGATTTTCTAATTTTCGTACAAATTTACATGACGATCGTTAAAACGGGGGTGCCTCTGGTTTGCCTGTTTGGGGACGGTGTATAGAACGCAGGGTTGGGACGAAAGACCGAAGAAAAGTGGATCGCGAGGCTGCTAAGGACTCGCAATGCGAACTGGCGACGTAATTAAGGTCCCTTTTTCCGTGGCTCGAATGTCCTTTAATATGTAAAACGAGTCAATTAGAATATCAAACGTGACCTCAAACGAGAGCACGCACTGGTGTACTAAAATAGCCTGGATACACCACTTCACCAGCCGCCCCTTTTCCCGAGAATCGTCCCACCTTCCGCAATCGCAGCTTCTTTCGCAATCATTTTCGGCCCCCTTCCGGTCGAGCTGCTCACCGAGACGAGGAGCAAATTGTTTCCTTTCCTGTGCGATCCTCTCGAGCTTGCGCGACTCGGATCGAAATAACAGGAAGCTTCGTCGCGGGGATAGGGAATCGAGCATCGTTGTCCCGTTAATTAACGTCTTTCATTTGCTTTCTGTTCCAGGTACGCAGACGCTGTTCCTTTATTTTCCCGGTTTCGGAGGGTCGATGTTAAAGAGGGTGACACCGAGGTGAGATACCTTACGATGCGCTAGATTAGGAGGCGATTTAAACGCGGACGAGGCAAGATTGGCGAAACGTCCGGCGATTTGGCAAATTGGCAAATGCCTGTCCGAATGGTTGCAACAAACCGCCGCGACACGTAGCCAGCCGAGTGGCCGAGTGTAAATCGAACAGGGTCGTTGCGTGCCGATTTAATCGCGGGTTGACGCGTTTGCGAGCTGGAGACTGGCGTTCCTAACGTCGCACGATGGATTTTGACGTAGGAGAAAAGGAACAGTGACGAACGGTTGCCGTGTTTTCGCCGGACGTCGGGCATATTTCTTCCCTGCTTGTGTAGCAAATGATTTCAGTGAAACTATGTTCTCTGCTTCTGAGTAACTTCTTTATTCTCTCCGTATGCTTGTCGGATAGTGCCCCAAAAACGCATCCCTCGCTGTTTTATAGGGCGTGTCCCCTCTCGGTCGCCTTGTCTTCGCGTGTCCGTAGCCTCTTCCGCTGACAAGCAGAGTGCAAGTCCTTCGGGTCACCGATTTAATTGAAACTAATGTAGGTTTGTAGATATCGTCACGCAGTTCAAAAATATATATCATTATAGCCGTCACTACTAGATAGTTTTTCAGATATTTGGGATGAAAGTTGTATTACTTCGGTAACTACTGATTTATTTCTTGTGGTTTCAAGCGGTGATGTGGCTCAATAGCGACACCCGAAAATTCATACGACGCAGGGTCCGAGGTTCGACTCCCGTCTCTAGTTGGTTTTTCTTCCACGATCTATTTTTTATTTTATATTCATTTTTCGCATATGAAAACATTGTAAATTAACAATTGTAAATCAAATTTCTTAATCAAAAAAATTTACTTTTTACGATTTCTTATGCTAGTATATATTTGTTACGGAATAATAAGAATACGATGCAAGGAAAACAGTTTTCTATAGCAATCTTATCAACCCTTTGACTGCCACGCCGAAATCACGTGTTTCCCTCGGGAAACGAGAGTGCACCGCTAGATGCGAGATTTATTCTAATATATTTTTGATGTTCTAATAAAAATTTTTAATCGTTCAATGGGGCACTCTTTATTTCAAAGTATCTTCTAATTAGCGGTTATATTCAAAATGTACTAATTGTCAATTTTCATTCAATGTTGTTCAATGCAGTTTACGTAGTTCAAACGCTCCGGTCACCAATGACCACCGTGGCAGTCAAAGTGTTAATATCTAGTAAATATCTTAAAAGCTATCGAGTAGTGGCGGCTATAATGATATATATTCTTGAACTGCATGACGAAATCTACAAACCTGCAAAGTTTCAATTAAATCCGTGACCCGAAGGACTTGCACTCTCCTTGTGAGCTTCAGTCCAGACGTCCCAGCTTGGCGTCTAGCATCCCCATCTGTGGCTGTTGTCCTTGGGCCTCGGCGGGGCCTCCCTAGAACTCCCGACGAAGAGCTTTCTCCCGCCAGGAGACATTGGGCCGCGGTGAAAGTTGGCCACACTTGCAACGGCTCGCTCGAATTTATTAATCCCGTTAAATCCCGCGAGATTATTAGCCTTCTTTTGTCCCTTTCGCCAGGGACGACCTCTGTCGAGGCGATGGCGAAGAGATTCCGGCGTAAGTAGAGGGTGGTATCGGTGAAATCGTTGGGAAAGTTTTCGTAGCGCGGGTTCAAAGCGATTCGCGAACGATGGCTACTAGCCTGATCAGACAAGAACGAAGTTGGTTAAACGCGAAAATAAAGTGCTCTCTGGAAGCTTTACGCCAAGCACGTACACGCGAGCTGCAATTTGCATGCTTTTATGCGGTGCGAAGTTTACAACAAGCGCGTACACGTGCCACCGCCGGAAAAGTTTGCCGTTTTTCTTACGAACGCGCTCGTTCGAGGGGATATCCGAATGGATAAATTACGTCGTCGCTCAGCTGCCTCGCGACGCGTGCCGCGCGTCTAGGGGAGAAAAAAGTTACCAGCTCCGGGAGCTTTTTCCTAACCTTGTCATCGATACGGTCCCGGATCGGTTTATCCCGTTACCCGCGGTCAATCTCGATAAACATAACCTATAAACGAGTAAATTTTAATTCAATTTACATATACAGGCAACCCTCCTATAACACGGTAGATAGGTTCCTAGGAAATTTCGTGTTGTGTGAAACCCAGAGCCAGTACAAAAAGGGGGATTAACAAATTTTGTTTTAATTCTACGTAAACAACTTAATTTTTATTAAAAATATAAATGTATGTACAATACAAAACAAAACAAAAAAAAAAATATTATTTTAATTTAATGCAGCTTTAATTTAATAAATTTCTTCGTCATCACTGCGTATGTACAATAGAAGTACAGTGTTGTACAAAGGTTTTTGCAATTTTCTTATCGTGTTGAAACGAAACCGTGTTATAGGATGCCGTGTTGTAGGAGGGTTCCCGAAATTTATGAGTCGTGTTATAGTGAAACCGTGTTAAAGGATGTCGTGTTGCAGGAGGGCTACCTGTACGTAGTGATTACATATTTTGCGGCCCTAGGACCGCACGTCCGAAGTTAACCCATTCGAGACCGATTGCACACCGTGTGTGCAATTGATTGTGCAATAATAATAATGAACATTTATCAATTATTCTGAGTAGTCGCTCCTCATTTTTATTCAGATAATTTAATTTATTTACATGATTTTATTAT
>NW_016908651.1:376134-390465 GCF_001483705.2 Eufriesea mexicana | reverse complement strand
TAAAATGGTAAATGAGAAATCATATGCAAATTAAGACGTAGAATTATTTTTCTTCGACATTCCACGCATCGTTAGGTAATTTTAAATTTGATATATTAATTAACGTCGATCTTTAGAATCTGATTAAATGGTGACTGAGAGTCACCCCTCGAGTGCAAAGGGTTAATTTAGACTAAGCCGCGTCCCAGAAAACGGGCCTTACTACTCCGCGAAACTCCCACTGTGAGAGTTACAATGTTCAGGACGCAACAACGTATATCATTAACCCTTTGCACTCGAGAGGTGAGCTTCAGTCACCATTTCATAAAATTTGGAAGATCGATATTAATTAATATATCAAATTTAACCCTTTGCTCTCGACGACTTTTTCGTCACAGAAAAATAGTAACACGAAGACTTTCTGCCATAATGTCGACGATATTTTCAAAACAGTATGTAAGAAATGAAAATTAATTGGAAGACGTAGAATTATTTTACCTAGATATTCCACGCGTTGTTGGGCAATTTTAAATTCGAGATACTAATTAACAACGATCTTTAGAATCTGATTAAATGGTGACTGAGAGGCACCTCTCGAGTGCAAAGGGTTAATGTAATGTATCGAATTCGAATAATTCTACAATTCTGTTGTTATATAATTCTTTATTTACTGCTCAAAAGAGTATCGTCAGTTTTTTAGTAGAAAATCTTTGAATTTCTACTCTTCTCTAGCCAAAAAAGGGTTAACCCTTTGCACTCTGTGGGCTTGGCTACGAAGAGATTACGTTTTTAACGTAATCACGCTCAAGATGCTGTCATCGTTTTCGTTGGCAATTGCTATGCGTAGTTGCAAAGTGCCACGTCTGTACCTATTCAAGTTTAATCACTTTATGATTTCTTTTACTCAGTAATTCGAGTCAAAATTACAACTCTAAACAATTCTAAACAACTCTCCTCGCGACTTCCTTCGACCTCTCGTCTTCTCGAGAGGATGATCCATCATTTTCTCTAATTTTCCTCCATCTTCTCAAAAACTTCCCTCTCTCTCTTTCCGTCTCGAAAAATATCGCAGACCCATCGGTGATCTGTTCGTCAGCCATTGTTTTCTCCATGTCATGGGACTCTGGTTTCTTTCTCATCCTCTCGCTTTCGCTTCTCCCATTGCCTACGATTCCACGTACATGCGTATACGAATAAACGAAGAAAATTTTATTTATCTATTTCTAATTAACGGCGTGCGGAAGAAATCGCTGGCCAGGAATACCGTGCTCCGCGAAGCTCTTCCGCTGGAGTCGCTCGAATGAAATTCCTGAACGCTTCTATTTATTCTCCGAATTCTTTACATGCCGACAATTTCGAATGCAGACGTTGGAGAATTTATTTGAGAACAAAAACAGAGCGGTATCGCGAACGATAACGTTTACTCGTCCCGGGTCTAATCGCGCCATTAACGCGCTTTATCGTCTTCCTCTTTATTATTTTTCGCGCCTTTAAATTCATCGAAATCGTGTATCGTACGCTAATTTCCTTTAATTCGTGTCAGATGTCATTCGCCGACCGCTTTGCTCGGCCATGTTGCTTCTCGTGTCTCGTACCCCGTGTACAGAGAGCTTGGAATTAACCCTTTGCACTCGAGAGGCGACTCTCAGTCACCGTTTAATCAGATTCTAAGGACCATTATCAATTAATATCTCGAATTTAAAATTGCCCAACGACACGTGGAATATCGAGATAAAATAATTCTACGTTTTCTTGTTAATTCGAAAATCTTCGAATTACTATGTTTCTGTAACGAAAAGATCGCCGAGTGCAAAGGGTATTTTTGGCTAGAGAAGAGTAGAAAAATCAAAGACTCTCTGTTAAAAAACTGACGATACTTTTTTGAGCAGTAAATAAAGAATTGTAGAATTATTTGATTTCGATACCTTGCACGCTGTTAGATTACATCAAATTTGATATATTAATTAATATCGATCTGCCAAATTTTATGAAATGGTGACTGAGGGTCACCTCTCGAGTGCAAAGGGTTAACACCGCGAGATGGGGTGCCTTGATCTTCTACTTTCCTCTCTGTCTGTCAAAGTTTGGATTCGTTTCAGGAATAACATCGGTATTTTTGACGTAAAATGATCGTTTCGCTGAAAAGGGAGAAAGGAGAAAATAGGGCTCTCGTTGAAAATAGGACGGTATTCGCTGGAAAGATATTGGCCAGCTAAAAATATAAATCAATTTGCAAGTACTGGGTATAAAGATCTTCTCACGGCCACGAAACTTCACCGGCCGACCCTGAGCCAACCGGTAATGAGTATTTAATTATGTTATACGCGAATGGTAATAATCGTGGCGAACGACAAAGACAGATAGGCAGGTATAATCGCGTTTCCATGCGAATAAAAATTACCATCAATTTCGCGTGGAATAGCGGCGCGTTTTTCGTAATTGCGTAAAAATAAAATACCCAGGGATCGAGTCGTTTCGTCTCGTTTGCCGACTCCGGCGTTAATCTAGACAGACGTTGCAAAGTTATCTTCGTTTTCGATCGTGGTCGGCCTAACCTCACCTACGAATCCGCCCCGTGGAACGATCTTTTGTTAATCTTGGATTAATTGGCAGCTCAATCGATCGAAAACTGTCCTTAACTTGTCCGTGACAAACCTGATTCCCTCCGACATAAACGTCGTTGACAGTGTGCTCACCGGTGTTGCGTAATTTTACGTAATTACTCCCCCGTCGTTGGGGCAGTAGTTCAGCGGAGTTTATTCGAAGGCTCGTTTCGCGTTAATTTCCAAAATCCCCCTCCACCGGCGTCGTCGGATCGGTTACCGGGATCTCAGACTCGGAGTATCCGAGTGTTTTCGTCGAAAAAGGGGGAAGAAAAAGGGGGAAGGAAAAGGAGAAAAAGGAGAAACCGTGGATTTAAAACGACCTTGAAGAGATCGAAGGAAACGGAGAATGAATGGACTCGGGGAATGATCGATCTCTATAGTTTTCGCAAGGCTGACAGAAACAAAAAGACGGATTCCAAAAGAAGGAGGCGTGGCCTGGAACGCGTGCAGCGGCGGGGATGACGGGGAAGGGCGGGGAGGGGAGGGGTGGACGCAAGGTGGAAAGAAGTTGCAGCGAAATAAATTATGCAAAATACTTTCCTTCGTTGGAATATGAAATCGCGCCGTGGAGTTCTCGTCACACGAGGCGAAGGAAGTTACTTTGCCATGGCGGATCGGGAATTGTGTAAAAAATAAATTCGATAGCGCGGTCCATTCGGCGTTGTCGAATCGAGTTGTTGACGAGCACGCGTTCCTCCTCCTCCTCCTCTCTCTCTCTCTCTCTCTCTCCCGTTTTTACATACACGATGATATCTTTTGTGCCCGATATTTGTACCCGCGAGATATTCGTTCGAAAAATTTTATTTTCGCGTTTCTTTAATCCGCAAAAACGAAAGGAAACGCGTTGCACGCGAAATAAAATACAAGGAAACGAGAAACGAGGGGAATACGAGATACATTCAGTGCGTAAAAAGTTACATGAAATCCATAGGAGAAACATCGAACTGTGCTCGCTAATTGAAGTAGAGAGAGGGCAACTTTCACGAAATATTATGTAGTTCGCAACGAGTTCATCGCGGTTTTGTAGTATTCTTTAGCCTGTCAGAACTTTTGAATACCACGCTGTGAGACACAACTTTTATTTACTTCTGACGGGCGCTGGCTGAAGTTCCAGATTCTATCCTGGCTCTTTCGATACGCCCGAGAAAATAAAACCTATTCGTCATCATACGTGTCATGATTTCCGCGGAGAGTTTCAATACACCTTGCTTAAGATACATTGTAATTTTTCACCGTTCACCGTGCCTTCCATATCAACTTTATCGCCTTGGAAACTCGAAATCGCGATTAAAAAATGCCAGACGCGTAACGACGATCCGTCATTGGATAATTTCCACGTTCTTCCCCAGATTCCGAATTACCCCCTAGTGTCCAGCTATTTTTATTTTTCGCGACGCGACTAGCGGTTACCACCGAGGTCCAGACGTCAAGGATCGCGGGGATATTTATTTGCCGGTTCGAATGATTCAGACCCGATGGAAGAGAGAGAGAGAGAGAGAGAGAAAGAGAGACAGGTTGGATGGGAAACATTTGGACGAAGAGTGACGTTCTCGTGTAACAGGGACCGATGAGAGAACGGTCAGTCACGGGGAATATAAACGGATTACATGCCTCGAATGCATTTCTTTCACCTATCGCTGCCTTGTCCTCTTCGCCTGGAACCGGAACTCTCGGTCCTTTTCTACGAATACCTGGCCACAGATTTCTCGGACGATAATTAACGCGAAACGAGACGGGACGAGTTCCTCTCGGCTTTTTGAACGAATCACGTTTCTGACAGCCGCTAAACGAGCCTCCGGATACACCGTACGACGAATCCACGAATCACTCTATCCCATCGTTTAATCGATTTCTTGCCAAAGCAACCCGTGCCCGAACAAACGTTTGTCCGTCTCTATTTGCCCTAATGCAAAACGAATTTTCCCATTAACCGAGTATCCCTTTTCCCTCGGTGTTCCTCTTCACCGATGCTTATGGTTGTCCGTCCTCGCAGTCATTTCGCTACTTTCTTTTCCTATTTGCTGCACCGGGTTTGTGTCTCATCCTTTCCGCGAGCGGACATTTTGGATATTTTTGTAGCACGAGTCCCAGTCGATGGGGAATTTCTATGGGGCCACGGAGACAGATGGCGCTCCGGTATCGATCCCGTCTTTTTATCTAATTCTCCTTTCGTTTCGACGAAATGCCTTCCGAATCTCGCAACTGTGTCGCGCACGGACTAAACGAATCTTCCGACAAAGATGAATCGCGTTACGCGTTTATTAGCGGAATTGCGGAGGAACGAGTACTGCGCGTTGCATGAAAGAAGTCACCCGAGAAACTTGTAGGACCGAATCCCCTCCAGCTCAACCATTCTAACATCATGGCAGAATTAGAGTAAAACGCTTCCCTTATTGGCAGAACTGATCCCTTCCTATTAGCCCGGTCATAGAACACCGTCTGACATAATTAGAGTAAAACGCTTCCCTTATTGGCAGAACTGATCCCTTCCTATTAGCCCGGTCATAGAATACCGTCTGACGAAGAAAGCGAACAAAGCAACGGGACAAAGTGAGACAGACGCAAAAAATAGATGCAAGAGCGTAGACTCATCCCAAAGCGTAGTAGTGCTTCCAATTCGTTGCAAGTTAACTCTGAGATAACATTTCTTTCGCGGATATCTTACGCCTATGTTAACGTATCGCGTTACCGAACTTGGAGATAGTAGTTTTAGGAGTGTCATAGAAGAGTGGGTATTACTAACAAGAGTATAGGCGGAGCAAGTGGAATACCCCTATTGCCCTGCAACCGAACTAGATGACTTCTTTCCGGCAACGCATAGTACGCTCTTCGATCTCATTCCCGCTAGCTGTTTGTTTCGTTTGTCCCGTTCGCTCCCGGTTTTATTATTTCTGCGTTATGCCCGCGATGAATAAATGCATCGAAGAGCATTATTGCCGTTACCGATAATTCACGGTGCTCGGTCGGGCGTTACGCAAAATTATTAACGTTACATTAATAATCGTTATCGCGTTTCGCATAATTCTCCGTTAGACGTAAATTTTTTAAAATTAATACTCGCGTCTCGTGTTTTCGATTATCTTTTTCTCTCCCTTCTTCTTTTTTTTTCCTTACTTCCTCGCCATTGTTTGTATCACGAGGAATTTCCCGTTTTATTTCGCTCCTCTTTCGCGGATTCCGTTGGAGATCGGCGAAACCCGAGGAGATGCTCGAGAGAGAAAGAGAGAGAGCAGGAAAAGGGAGAAAAGAGGGGAAAAAAATGCGGAGAAAGATATCGAACCGATTTATTTCCAAGATGATCGCTGTTAAACAATTAACGTCTCCTCTCGCTGGCGCTTGATACAGGTCGGTCGGTACTTTGGTTCGAAGGAAGAAATTGTGCCGGGGAGAAAAATACGCTTGACATGGCACGGAGAAAATATTGCGGTATATGAAACGGAGACACTTTATCGCTACGATATATATCATTCTATTCACTTACTCGCGTGTTGCCTTTCGGAATGATAGTAAGGAGAGAATATCGCACGGGGACGAGGCATCCACGGGGCTATGAGATTTTTCGTTGCGAAATAAAAACCGGCCTGTTTTATAAATGGCCGGACACGCGAGCATTCTCAAGGGGGGTCGGAAAAATGTGCAAGCCCAAAAGCGTGGGATTTTTACGTGCCGATGAGGCCTGGTAATTTTACAACTCGCTACGAGGCGGACAAAGCGATAAAATATATCGCGAAAGGGCGTTATTCCGTTTCGGAAATTAGACTCCGTGGAAATGGAAATTTTATTAAACTATCCCATTGGAAAGTATCCCGCACGATTCGAGCGTTGTTGAACTTTCTCTTGGAAAAAAAAGCAAGCCCCGCGCGTGCGCGTTAAATGATAAAACGTTTTTGTTAGAAAGGGAGAAAGAAGAAGACACGTTGCGTCGTTCATGCCTTTAGGTTTTTATAAAAATACAGTCAGGTTGACGGTAATATTAGCTCGGAGGTTAATATTACAAGCCATAATTTCAATCTTATCGGTTTCCGATATGCGACGCTATGGAAACGTTGAAAAGTACGTTGTAGCAAAATCACAGTGCAATAATGTCCATCGTATCACAAAGTACACAAATACGGCCGGTATACGCGGCAAAGTGAAATAATATATGGAATGCAAGTCGGATTACATTTGCATCTGTCATCCGAATATCTCCGTCCTCTCCATATATGTAGATGATGTTGTCACGATTCATCGGAAATTCGCCGTCAATCTGATTACAAATTTCAAACCAGTATTGAATTCCGTTCGATCCTGGTGTCATATTTGCGTGACAGTGCAGCAAGCATTGACCGTCCCGTCTCTGTGGATTTGTGTGTACACACACCGTATACCCCCACCCCGGCCTCGGCCTCTCGACGTCGCTTCTCTATAGCTCGTTCCACCTCTAGTCCGGCCAACGAAGAATCTTCCCCCCACTCCCGCGCCCGGCCCGTTTCGCTGCGACCGAAATCGTTGCCCGATGCTTTTTCATCCAGGATAACTCGACGAATGTCTTCCCGGCGCTCGTAAAAATAACTTTATCGCGAATACGAGAGTCTATTTAACACCGCGCGAGCGTTAACCGAGTGGTTGGTTAGCCGGGTGTACGCCGTTCGTGAAACGCCGTCTACACGTATCGTTGGTGTGCACACACGAAACTGAATTCTCCGCACGCGCACTTGAATAGTGCATCATATAAATACGCGCGCGCGTGCAGCGAGAGGGGGAAGTGGTGGGAGCAGTGCCGGGGACAGTGGCGGGGGCAGCGACGCGGGCAGTGGCGGGAGTAGCGACTGAGGTAGTGGGGGAAGCCGGGGTGGGAGCGAGACGGAGCGAGCGGGCACGGGAGTGGGGATGACGTTTACACGAAACACGCGTAAGCGTATGCACTCAGGGATGCTGCCGTATGCGTGTAAATGTAGCTGCATACGGTGCACATTACGAGGAGTATCCATGGAGTGGAGATCGTTCTCCTCGCGTTGCCATTCCCCACTCTTCCGCGTAACCTCTTCCACTGCTTGCTCCCGCCTTATTTATCACAGTAATTCTCAATAAACTACTCGCTTCCCTTGTCTCTTGCTTACTCATGAAGTAATAAAGTGAATTTACTCCAATCTACAGCCTCTTTCATCGAACGGTTCTCGTTTTATACGCTGTCCCGTATATGACGTGTTTTTTCTTCGCTTCCTCTGTTTCTTTTTTTATATTTCGTTCCTTTTTTTTTCTCTTTTTCCTTTTTTCGCCCCGCCGACATTTTTGTTTCCTTTCTCCGCGCGAGTGTTTTTTTCTCTTTTTTTAATTCCTCCTTTTCCCCCTTTTGCACGTTTAGCCGTCGAACATTTGCGAAGCGATCGGAATGTTTTCGTAACGCTTTGTTTCGTTGTTTCTAGCGCATTTGGAAATTATCGATCGAAACTAATAGACTTCCGAGCAGATGCGCGATACCGCGATGATTTGCATTCACCGACCGTGCTCGATACTTTGTACGCGTGACCATAAACAAAAATCTCTGCCCTTTTTCGTCCCCGCCGCTACACTTCCCTCCCCTTTCGGCCCTTTTTTTTCCCCATAGACAGAAAGGACAATCTCCGTTTCGGTATTCCACATTCATCGGCATCGATTATTTCGTTTCGGGACCGTTCCTTTCGCTGGTATTTTTCATCCACGGACGATGCATACGAGAAGTTGGACAGTTTACAAGGTTAATTCGATAAGCCGACTCGTTAACGAGTACAGACTAATTAGGCAATAAAGTCGGCAATAATGTCAGTCGTAACAGCTTCGCGAAGTAATCACCGTGAACGGGGTCGTTAATTTTTACGATCGAATTTCCGACCGTGCATCCCTATCGGGCCCCGTAAGTGCTAATGATATTTGCACAAGATCGAGCTTCTTTTGTTCCGCGCTATGATAATACCGGATAAAAAGGACGGAAAATAAGATCGCGGGGGGCGGAGCGGACGAAAGGCGAGTTTATTCGTCGCGAAGTCGATGAATCGCGTCTCGCTGGACGAAAAAGGACGCGAATGGTTGAAAAATTCTTTCGACGTTATTCACTCTCCGTGACTTTCGCGCGACGCGAGGAAGAAGAGGAAACGAACGGTCGAAAAAAGAGGGGAAAAGAGGGGAAAAGGGGGGAAAAGAAAAGAAAAGAGAGAAGATATAGAAAAAGGGGAAGAAAATAGAATAAAAAGCACGGGCGAATATTCTCAGCTGGATCAGTCGTAAGTGCGTGGAACTATAAAACGTGGATCATTGGCGGTGCTGTTAGTGTGTCGATGTTTCGCAGTTATCGGCCGCCATTGAACACGTACGATACACCGGTTCGGATCACGGACGTGGAAATGATCTCTTGCCGGTGAATCATGAATATATCCGTAAGGTTAAGTGGCGAGGACGAATAAATAAATGGCTGTTACACTAGGAGCGGGCAGAAGCAGCTACACGGAAACGAGGGAACGTAGTAAAATCGAATGGTCTATTATACGTAGGAACAATGGCGCGCGGATAGACGAACGAAATTGTAATTAGACGCAAGATGAGAGTACAATATGTCAACGATGCAAGTAGAGCGAGCCGAGTGGGTAGTAGAGAGGCGGAGAGAGACTTGGGGAGCGATGATGGGATATTCGATGAAACGTACAATGAGAGACACGTAAACAGTTATTTTCAGCGATAAACTCGACTACGCTAGCTTAAAACTCGATTTCTGATCTCCTGCCAACTACCACTCGTCCTCTGCCCCCCTCAGCCCCCCCTCCCCCTGTCAGGTAACTCGTTCTACTCGAATTTCGCGAGATTTTAATTTGAATTTCGTATATCGCGACAAACGAGCCTACGACACACGGGGTTAACGATAATCTTCTCCTACGAACGATCTCGGATTATCACAAAGCGACGCGAAGAGGAAAATGAAAGCGTCGGGAGGCCCTTTAAATTTTCATTATCGATATTCGATAACGGAGTATACCGTGATACGTGACTATCCAGATAATTCCGTCGTTTGAAATTCTTTCCCCGGACCGACGAATAATTAATTACACTGTCGGTTATTATTTGAATTTGAAACGGCAAATAACGTTATTCGAGAATCGGGATTGATATACGCGGGCCCGTGCGAACGCGGCCGATAAAGGTGCCGGCGTTTTCGTACGAAAATTTTCAAACTTCCATCCAAACGTAGCTACAATGTTTTTCCAACTGCGCGGAACTTTTGAAGATGTTCCCTTCGTACCGAGACCTCCTACGCGTCGCAACTTTTGAAAAATAGTAAAATATCTCGAACGCGTGACGCGCTAAACGTATGTTCTCTCCGCACCGCTGGCGAATTTCAATCTAAATCTCTCTCTCTTTCTGTTCCTTCTCCGTATCCGCTTCCTTTGAATATTTCGTTTTCGCTCGGGAAAAAAGAAAAGAAAAAATGAAAAAGAAATGAAATGGAAAAAAGAGAGAGAGAGAGAGAGAGAGAGAGAGAGATATTTTATCGCGTTTAATAAACTCCGGTAACTTTGATCGTTATAAACGGTGAGATATAATTTATAGAAACGTTAAAAGCACGGAATGATGTAAAACGCGAAACGTAAATATGATAATGTTAACTTTACGACGCTCGGGGTATTTCGCTTATTATCTAAATTACGCGGAATCCGGCAAAGCGTTCTCGGTTAATTGCGATTGTAGAAGTAAGTAGGAAGTATAGCGCAAATTACGCCGGCCAATTCGATGATATTGCGTTTTCGTGAATCGCGAAGCTAATACGCGTCACAAGATACGATTCATCATCGCCGGGTGGAATGCGATCATTGGTATTGTCGTCATTACCGCGGCAGATGAACGCGTTAACGTGGCTCTAATGCGAAATGAGTCGCGTAGAAGCAAATATCGATACGCCATACGATCTATGATAACATACACTTCGCGTTTATATTCGGACAGGCTTGCACGGAGTATCGGGCACGTTGTTACGCCGGTTCGCTCGATAGCAGGCCTCGCTTATCGACCGTCGATAAAACAGATTTTAAATTGCATCTGCTTTTCATCCTTTCTTTATCGACCAGCTTTTTCCCCCTCTGTCTCTTCCGCCCCTACCCGTCCCTTCGCCCCCTCCCACGCCAATTTTCATCGTACGTAAACGCGTGGAAATTGTTAAATAAAATATCGCGTGTACGTTGGTCGAGAAATTATTCAAACGAACGATAACGCCGGCACTCGGATTCGTAACAATTTAATTAATGTTAATTTAATGTAATGGAAACTGTGTTATATAATTTCGGTTTTAAATAAAATATTCGATACAGCGTTGGCAGCAAAGTCGCGGGAATTATATGAAAATTATCGTTGCCTCTAACGCGCACAAAGAGAAATGATTTCATGATCGCCAGACGTATTCAGCTGGCTCGTTGCTGAAACGTAGCAATAACCGAGAGTGGTGGATTTTCATTTACTCGGCATCGTTACTTCCATTTCTGCATGGAGCAGGAATCATTTTGAATAGAAAGTGAGCAAAGCAAACGCCCACCCTGCGCGCGTTTATCGTGTTTTATACGATTTTTAAATTGTTGCCCGAACTCGCGTTTATATAGAATGCAATAACATCGTGTACCGTGGTAAATATCTGCCCGGGCGCTATATATCGCCGCTGAGAATATAATGATATTAAATCTCTGCGTGAATTACGTTTGCCCGATAAATCCAGGCGAACGTCGAATATTTTTCACGGGCTTAAGGCGTCGCTTTAATCGGCGCCATCTATAAATAATCGTAGTCAAGTTTTGCCATTATTCAGCGCGTTTTCATTAACGTCCTCCCCCCTCCCCCTCCCCCCTCGTCACTGGCGATTTTTTTAATTAATCACTCGACGATAACGCGGGCCCGAGTTTCGTAATTCAAGGCTAATTTAATTTCAATCATTATCGTTGCCCGATGATTGCCACACACCGCCGAGAGATATTCGGAAAGTATCGTCCATCGTGGCTTTAATCGATCACGGGGCCCATTACCATGCCTGTTCCACTAACGTCTAATAAGTATTACATTACGATTTACCATATCTTCGCTCGGGGTTCAACAGCGGAGATGTTAAATTCGCGTTTGATCATCGACTCCCGGCTGTGTTGGCTCGCTTTCACCTTTCGATTACCACATTCTTGTTGTATCGAGAATTTACATTCGTTAACGTTGCGTTTCGGCTGTGTTATTCCGCGAGAAAACATATCCAGGCAATTTGCGCGTCCGCTCTAAAAGGAACCCCGTCGGAATAATAGTTGCCAACGATAGAGTTAATTATGCGAGTATCGCGGATGAAAGCGAGACAGCGGGGATCGGTTTATCAATCGCGCTTGTTGATTAAATTTTATCGGTATTCGTTATCGGCGCCAATCGAATTTCCTTCTTCCATTTCTTTCCCCCTGCCCGCGTGGGCTCGGTAATTTTCTAAAATTTAATCCTGTATATGGAACGAGCGCGGGGTATTATTTGCGTAAATCGGCCCGCGTCGCGTATTGATTTTCATAAAGTTCGAATGCATTGCTTAATGGAAATGGTATCGATAGGGCGCGTGTGGAGGGAAAACGAAAATGGACGAAATAATATATTTTTATACGCGTGCACGCGCGCAAACGTGCGACCGGCGTGGGGGAAACGCGTAGACGAGATGGGACTTTGGAGAAATTGAAATTCAACTTTCGAGTCAAACGTCGGCGAAATTAAAGGCCGAAATTAAATCTCGTTGAATCCGGGAGTCCATTTCTAAATTGAACCGGTCAAAACGTATTCACGGCGGACGCGCGATAAATAAATTAAAATATATTCAGCGACTCCGCGGTGCGGGAGCGACGGGGGGGAAGAGGCTAGGGGTGGGCTGGTTTAGGGAAAAAGCAAAGAAGGAGAGGAAAATAGATTAAAACGCGTTCGTTAGAGTAACAAAGAATTTTCTATACTCCTCCTATTCTCCCGTCCGACGTTCGCGACTATTTTAACGTTTATTTGCATCGCAATTTCAGCCGGGCAAAATACTTTGTACAAGTTGTAACGTAACGAAGATAATTAAAATACAATGTAAACCCCGACGCGTATCGAATTATGCAAACGCGCAAGAGTGTGCTTATTCAGAAACAAAACACGCCAGCTCGTACAATGCATTATTATTTGGAATTTACGACGGTACTCATGAGAACGATGGAAAAGGATGGAGTCGTATTCCTCTACACTTGTTATCTTATCGTGATCTCTAAAGGGTTCGGGCTCGGGTGGTGATCAAACGTCGAAATCGCTCGGGTCGTTTCGTTCGAGAAATTCCTTCGAATTTCATTACGAGCCGTGTATAATTCCCGATATTGGCGTAAATAAAATAACAATGCGAAGGAGAATATCCATTACGGGGAGAGAAACGTGGAACGTTTGGGAAAAGCGGCGTTACGTAACGCGAAAACAATTGGATCAAAAATGGCGGCCGGGCGAACTGAGAACCACTGACACGAGCAGGTTGACTGCCCCCCGCCCACCGCTACTCCTCTTTCCCCTCTGATTTCATGTCGGAGCGAAGCTCATGTTACACGATGCAGACTATCTTCCGGCCAATCGATACGTACTTAATTAATTAACCCTTTCGTACATCGCGCATTATTGCTAATTGTAAATCCGACCAACTATATTTGTTTCGATTCCCCTCGCTAACGAACCGCGTTAATAAGTATTTTGTAATGACATCGTTTGTCGGAAATGGCAGAGAGAAGTGTGTATATGCACGCATACGTAGGAAGAGAGGCAAAATGGAAAAAAAAAAAATAGAAAACTCGTTGGCGGGTCGGGTGAATGTTTTTAATTAAAAGTACTTCGCGTTTTGAACTTCGTTTCCACGAGTTGACGGAATAATTTTAATAATATCGAAATCGACGGTACACAAAACACGCGTAATGCGTGAAACCGACGTGCGAGGTCGCGTTAACGCTAATACATACCGTGGCCTGAATTATCGTTTGTAAAATTGTCGTAATTTGCAATATTAATTATGTTATATTAACCCTTTGCACTCGAGAGGTGACTCTCAGTCACCATTTAATCAAGTTCTAAAGATCGACGTTAATTAATATATCAAATTTAAAATTATCCAACGACGCGTGGAATGTGGAAGAAAAATAATTCTACGTCTCAATTTGCGTACGATTTCTCATTTACCATTTTAAAAATATCCTCGACTCTGTGACAGAAAGTCTTCGTATTACAATTTTTCTGTAACGAAAAAGTCGTCGAGCGCGAAGGGTTAATTATTATTGCAAATTGTTGAAAAATTTGCGAAAATTCTTGAATATTTTTATCAATTTTTTCGAAAATCTTCGCGAAATATGCAAAATCAAACGTCCTCGACTCGATCTCGCACTCGCGTTCGCCATTTTTCTTTCCATCTATGAGTAATCTTTTCTTCGATGTCTCTTTATCGTCCGATTTTTTCGAGACCCCGCTTCTTTTTCCATTCGTCATTGTCACGGTCGTTCGACCATGACGGAGGTTTAGCGTTAAAGTTACTATTACAAAATATTAAATCGGCCGGCATCTTACGGAAGTCATTTCCTGCCTTTCGCTCGATGCTAGACGGAATCTGTTTACCTACAGCGTTTTATCCTGCGCGGATAAATATTTATAAAATATTCCCGTACCCGGGAATATTTTTTTCCCCCTTTTTCCTTTCTTTTTTCGACCAACCGAAAAAGGAGAAACAGCGGCGAGCGGG
>NW_016908651.1:343299-376037 GCF_001483705.2 Eufriesea mexicana | reverse complement strand
GCGGGGGTCGCGGGGGGAATAGAGGGGAAAAGGAAAAAATTGGCGGAAAGGAAAGAAGTGGAGAAGAGAGGTGTATCTATAGAATTAAAGAGCCGAGGCTCACCGGTAAATCTTGCTTATGTTTCTTTTGTTCTCCCGTTCGGGGCCAAGAGAACCCCGGTTGGCTGTTTGTTCTCTCTGTTGGAAACCAACCATTTACGAGTCACTTTCTTAATTAACCCTTATCATTACGAACCGTATCTACGACATACGTTATATTCTAGAAAACCTATTTCTTATCTCTATATATATACATATGCGCCACACATGCGCGCGTGCGGATACGCGCAGCGTGTATATACATTATGTATATACCTGGCGTGCAATTACGTTAAAACCATGTATCATATTTCTCGACAAAACTTCCGATGATAATTTCCATGTAGCGAGAATAAGCATTTTCGTGCTAATATCGTGCCACGAGATTATAGAACGCTTTCGTAAACACCTAGTACATTATTACCGAGTCGCACGCATCGGGTTGTCAAGAATTACGTAAATTTGTCGAAAGCGCTTAATAGATATATATTACGGTAGCACAGTGGCACTTTATCGAGAAAATCAATACACCGATAATTTACTTGCTTTATCTTAATCTAATACTCGCGTACGAACCCTGTTACGGAAGAAATTATATCGCGCCTTGATAATAATTTGTCCGAAACGAGAGAGGGGGCGAGAGAGAGAGAGAGAGAGAGAGACGAAATGTCCAATGATAGAAAGTCGAATAAATTACTCGAAAACGTGTAGCATGGATTTCTACCGGTGACGAAAAAAAAATGGAAGAAAAAAGGAAGGAAGGGGAAAGAAAAAAAGGGGGAAAAGAAATAGGAAAAGGAAGGAAAAAGAGGAAAAAAGAAAGAAAGGAGTCTGTTCCTCTCTGATGCACTATCGAAAGAGCGAAACTTCTTCCAGCATACCGGGGATTGTAATATTTATAGTCGGACATTAGGCAGGTATGGGAATCGTCCGTGTACAGTGGCTTGTAAAAGTTCGAACGAGGTCGTGGCTAGTACTAACGTCCCGGGGAACCTTATTCGGGTCACTTCGTGACGCTTCGTAACCCTTCGTGTGTCACTCGCTGTATTTCGTGGTCGCTCGGTGGGTGAGCCGGACTCTCCTGGTAGAATAATAATAATTAGAATCATGTATTCTTGGCAATTTTGTCCCGGCAATTTATCTCTCGTTTCTCTTCTTTTATTTTATCTCTCTCTTCCTGTCTCTCTCTCTCTTTTGTTTCTTTAATATTTATCTCTAGACGAGAGCGGCTATTTCACGCGAACTTTAAAAGAGGTTAGGTACGACGTGGTTGTTTGTAATTCGCCGTTTTTATAATTCGCTTTCCTCGAATAAATTTCAACTTCGTTCCCGGTTAACTTTTCGGTGGATTAATGAAATTTTTCCCTTAATCGATAGATCGAGCGCCGGGCAAGGACAAATAGTCGAAAGCTTATTAGACGTCGATTAGAGGAAATTAGAAAATTTCGTTATTCACCGGGACCGGTCGGGTTTATTTTCACAAAATCGTCGGTACACGAATGGAACGAGAGCCGTGACGGGGCGGGGAGGGGATTATTAAGTCGAAAATAATTAACCGAGCAGCGAATATCGGATATAATTGTCGTATAAAGATAGAATCTACGTTGTCCGATGTTTTCAGCGTTTATTCTAATTATTCGTTCTGCTGGAAACAAAATGGGAATAGCTGGTTTTCTCCGTGGCTTTGACGATTTAATTAATGATTCGCCGTAGTTGCTCGCTACGTTTCAATTCTTCGTCGAGATATTTTCTATAGCTGCAAAAAGGATAACTTTGCCTGGGAAAGACAAAAAGGCGGCGGGGGGAAAAAAAGGAAATGGAAAAAGGGGGGAAAAAGAAACTGTTAAATTACTTTCTAACATTTCGTCGTGCCACGGTAACAAATGGCGCTGGTTTCCGGCGAACTTTCCTTATGTGTACCGAATTAAAGACCCTATTTCATTCCGTTGAATTTTAACAAGCTTTGAATAAGTTTTGCGATTATTTAAATGAAATTTCAATGAAGTCGGGAGGAAATATTGGATTTAAAGATAATTATAAAGAGGAGAACGGAGAGCAAGTTATTGATCCGAGAAGGGAGACGGTGCATTTATGAAATTGCATTTATGAAACAGATAATATTTTATAATTAAGATGGAAGGGCAGCAATTTCCAGGCCACACCCACACACGGTGTGCCCCGGGTCAAAGATCATCGTTATTTCCATGAATTCCAGTAACTTTTAAATAATTTCATCGTGACTGCGGAAATGAGTGGCGTTCAAACACGGAGCCCTGAAAGGGGAATTTTCGAAAGCCCTAGAATCGTGGAACATTATGCGATTGAATCGAAACGAATCTACATTTATTTTATCGTTGAAAATTTTCGGTCGAGCAAATTCAATTTCCAGCTATTATTGCTTTCATTTATTTTCTTTTTTATTTTTCACATTTTTCCCCCTCTCCTTCGCCCGGCGAGATCGTTCTCGAATTCGAAATTTCGCGGATAATTTTTGCAAATGACTGAAAATACCGACTGCAAAGTCGGAATAAAAGGATCGAACTCGTTACACGTACAACGCGTGTGTTTATCGTGCGGCGCATGGAAGTCGCGAGAGAGGGGGGCAGGCAGCCGCTGGTGGGGGACGCGAGTTAAATAATAATGACTAATAACGACTAATAACGACTAATAATGACTTTTAATAAATTTAGCTTACGCAAGGCGAATGAAAATTTGTATTTTTCGAATTGCCCTTGCACGGATGAAACGATAATAATTGTTCAGGCTAATTGAGTCCAAATAAGGGAGCAGGACTGAAAAGTGATTTACCAGCGGGCAGAATTTGAATTTATCATTCGGCCAACGCATCCATATTTATCGGGTACTTTTATCGAGGAACTTGCTCGTTCGAGGATACCGGGGAAATTAATTCAATTTAGTTGCCGTACAAAAGAATAATGGACTGCGATTTAAATGGGACTGCAAGCCTTGTGCTGGAAAAAAAAAAATATTGCGCATAAACTTCAATGAGTCATCATCGTGGTCGGTAATAGCGAGCAATCGACAGTTTCTGCGGCGATTTTAAGATAATATTATTTTTTCCAATTGCGCGTTTTTCAAGAAACCGACGCTCGCCAACATTTATCTCCTTTGTAAGCATAAATAAATATACGCCGAGATAAAATTCATACGTATTATCAATCACGTCTATTTTTACGTAACCGTTATTTTTACGTTGCTTTTTCATTTTTTTTTTATTTTTTCTCTTTTTTCTCCCTCACTCCCTCTCTTCCCCCTTTTTCCCCCCGTGCTCTTGTAAGGCGAAAGAGAAGCTCGCTTTATTTTTAACCGTACAAATTGTATATATTTCCCCTTACGCGAAAATATATCGCTATTTTACTTTTAAACGTAGAAACGTATACGGTTCTTTACGCGTTTCGAATTTTTTTCCAGACACACGATGTTTACCCACGATAGTGTCCGTAGAGCAAATGCGATATAATGGTGAAAATATTACTGGAAATATTTCGCGTCGACCGAAAAGGTATTACTTATAATCGTGTCGGTTCTTTTTCCACCACGCGAATTACGAGTTCTTGATTTTTCGAGAGAAGTTTTCCTGCGGTATTATTAAGCGCTAAAGTGCGGCTTCTATATCGATAAAGAAGGTACACTTCACGATAACAGCCATACATAAAACACGATATTCACGAAAGATTTGAAAAAAGAGGAAAAAAGGAAGGAGGAGGGAAAAAAAAGATGGGAGAGGACGGAAAACTCGTTTCCAACGGCAATTGAGATACAAGAAATTGTATTTTATTCCTCCCGCTATTTTAATAATTTCCTATTACCTTTAAACGAGGTCTGGAAAATAAACGTACAGAGAGACAAAAGGATAGATACTGATAAATAAATAAGTAAGTAAATGCACAGGTAAATAAAGAGGCAGAAGAATGCGCGATAATTTTCTCTCGATAATGAAAATAATTATAGCAACAACAATAAAGCAACGTCGAATTTTTGCCCGCTTATTTACCGCGGTTAAAAATAACGCTTTATCGTGAAAAACAGCGAAAGCAATAACAACGGCAATAATTGCGACGTTGAAGCGAATAACAATAATAGAAAAATACGTGTCCTTTTTAAATTGAACAACTCGATTGATTATGGTTATTTTACTGGTATAATAAAACACAATGTTACTGGCGAGCAAACTGACGTATCAGTTATTAAAAGTTTAATCATTTCTATTTCAAGGTACAGGCAGCGCGACAAGTTGCGCGCGGAGGAGAGCGAGTACAGTCGATGGGAAAAGTTTCGGTGGCCGGCGTGCTGGATCGATGCTGTTTCGCCTCGGCTCGTCGCTTTACGTAATATTAAAACTAATTCGGGATTTCGTTTCGTATAATAATAACAACAACAACGACGATGCCGCGAATAGAGAATACACCGATGAGATTTCGTTTGCAAATTTACCGTACTTTATCGCGGTCTTACGAGCGCACCGAGCACCGAGCGCTTCGAAAGGAGAAAAAGATGAAAAAATACACACGTGCACCAGTACAAATATACACACGCGCGCGCAAATGTTACAGAGAAGAAAAAGCTCGCAGATTTTCGCTCGATGATATTTTGTTTTTCCAGCGCCATGGCTTTCCTTTGTTTTTCGGGTCGATATTTTAATTAAACGAGATGAAATTAAATAACCTTTCGTACGAATAAAAATTCTGCATTGTTGGTATTTTATATGCAGCATAATTAAACGGGCAGAGAGAAAGAGAGAGAGAGGGGGGGCAAACAGCGGTAATACAGTTTCCTTTAATTTCATTAATTTCTTCGTTTTCTCGGGTCGCGTTGTTTTCGAAGTATGGCAACAATTTTTCCAACTCCTCCCCTCCCCGCCCCCCTCCGCCCTGTGAGCCGAAGAAGGAATACAATTGGGAGAAACAGGAACGATCGCAGCGGCGTTTCGACCGGATGATTAAAAATAAATAAAACGTCGCGATCGAACGACAATTTACCAATTAAGATCAATTACAACGGAAGGCGCGTGCTGGTTTTTGCATGTGTTTGCGTTTACTCCGAGACCGGTGTGCTAGCTCTCTATGGCGGTCATAAATCATAAGCTATCTACCAGCAACACGGTTCACCTCGTCGCATCGTGTTAATATTAACGGCTATCGATCAGAAAGCTTACAAGCAGCCGGACTTTTGCATCCAAACAGCGACTTATGTAATCTCTAATTAATACTTAAGCGCGAACGCGATACGGACGCGAGATAGCTGGCTCGAAAACGGGTAAGGTCGACGATACGTGGATATCGTTAATTAATAAACACGATCGCGCGGATAATTTCGAAAGCGAAGAAAGAGAGAGAGAGAGAGAGAGAGAGAGAAAGGATAGGAAAAAGGAAGATGGCGGAATTGAAATGGCGAAATCAGTCTCGATTTCTCGTTGGCCGATATTAACGTTTCCCCCCAGCGCAGTGTCCATCCGTCCGTCAACATGTGCCGGCCACGATGAGGAACAATACTTGTTAACAGGCCATCAGGATAGACAGTGGTGTCTCGATTGTGTGCAAAAACGCACAAAACATCGGGACTGGCTGAACTCGGGAGACAACACGGCGTCAGCGGGAACATTCGCGTGGATTCGTTGCTCGTGTGTTCCAACTCTTCGACTTCTGCCATCGAAGAACAATAATCGCGTTGCGTTTCCTATTCCGCTCTTTTCTCCTCCATAACGTTTATTTACCTTTCGCAACTTTGCCACCCCCTTCTTCGATACGATACCGATGGAAAAACGGCGGAACGCTCGGAATTATCCGCCATTTTGGGCTAATTCGGCGAATCGGTTGGGGCTACCGGAAATAGAAATAGGGACGATTAATGGAAGGTTTATTGCCTCGCGGCAAATATGCTTATTCGTAAGTGCAACGAAGTGGATATCTGCAACGTGCTTGCAACGTATTTTTCGTATGATTAAAATTGATCTGATTACCGGATTATAATGGACACATAATGAATGCATGACCGCCGCCATTAGCAAACAAGATGCGTTGGAAATGGATCGGGTAGGAGCGCTGAAAACAATTAGTTAATAATACTAGTGATCACGAACGTAATTATCTCTTTCGAGAGTTAATATTGTAATAACGTTATTTGTATAATTTGCCAACGTTAATGACGTTCCCATCAAATTCCCTTTATTTATTCGTTTAATCGCGTAACGAAGTTGCGTCAGTCCGAAGGAGGATCGGAAGGGGTGCTTTTTACGAGTCGCGTACCGCTTCTTCGAAACGGATAAACACCCTTTTTATCCGCGAGGAAAAACCATATTTTTCCCTCGCTCGATTTATTTGTTTATTCGCATTAGCTGCGCGCGCGTGCACAAATACGACGTGTACACAGGGCGCATCGATCGCGCGAGTATAATGCTTTAAATATTAATATTAGTCGATGATATGTAAATTCCAGGTGTATTTACCCTGGCCCACGGCAAACGAGCAATTCTCGCGTTACATCGATCTTGTTGCCGCGGTTGAAAAATCGCGTGACGTGCAAGGTACTGCGTGGTTTGCGAAACAAAAACCGAGCAGCTCGCTACTTTTTCCGCGCGTTTCGACGATGACGCGTGTTCGTAAGCACGCGTGTCACGCGAAACGTAACTGCCTCGGAATTCGTACACGCCCGGGGACCGTGGGTCCCAGGTCCGAAACTTCGACGTTCGACATTGGGGAACGGTATCGTCCATTTGTCCCGGGCCTCTCGGGCCCCTCTCCGAGACGCTATTCATTCTAACAGGTCGTTAAGTTCCAAGAATAACCTTCGTTTTTGCAACCACTCGAAATATTTATTTCCCTCCCCGTTTTCTTTTTCTCCCGGAATTACCGTTGATTGCGAGTAACTTATTTATTCTCACGCCCGTGTGTGTTTATTCTTGCACGCTTATTTGCACGCGCGCTGGTTAATTTTGAATAACCTAACGCGTTCCTTTCGAGAAACCTGCTATTTTCGCTCGCGCGATGCTTTTTCGAGCACCTTTATAAATCTCGTGATCCGTGGAGATGCGTTTCTACGATTCTCTCTTAAATTGCATGCCCCTGTCTGTGTACAGGGAGGATCCGTATGCATGGAATAAGATCCCAATTGCTGGGGCTGAATTCATACAGTTGTCCTGCGTTCTCGAAAACGGTGTTTGGAAACCGCGTTATACCGGGGGTCCCCGAATTCTTCAACCGGGTTTGCAGAAAACGTCGCGTTATATACCGGGGGTCCCCGAATTCTTCAACCGGGTTACAGCAAACGTCGCGTTATATACCGGGGGTCCCCGAATTCTCCAACCGGGTTGCAGCAAACGTCGCGTTATATACCGGGGGTCCTTGAATTCTCCAACCGGATTGCAGAAAACGTCGCGTTATACCGGGGGTCCCCGAATTCTTCAACCGGGTTGCAGCAAACGTCGCGTTATATACCGGGGATCCCCAAATTTTCCAACCGGATTGCAGCAAACGTCGCGTTATATACCGGGGGTCCCCGAATTCTCCAACCGGATTGCAGCAAACGTCGCGTTATATACCGGGGGTCCCCGAATTCTTCAACCGGGTTACAGCAAATGTCGCGTTATATACCGGGGGTCCCCGAATTCTGCAACAGTGTTGCAGCAAACGTCGCGGTATATACCGGGTGTTCCTCGTAATCCTTAGCCATGGTTACACGCGTGACTCTTTGGTCAGTGGATGGAGTGGACGTTGAAGGGAAAAGGGCTCGTGATAGAAGGTTTCATCGAATGGCTGGATAATAACGCAGGAACAGCGTGTTTCGCAACTGCACGAAGCAGTTGCATGGGTGGTGGGCAGCGGAGGGCAGAGAAAATAAGCTTGGCCGTTCACGATCTCGATGGCGGGACTAGGATGGTAACAGATGTCTGGCAAAACGTGTCCCGGTTAATCGATAACTTAATTACGTGTTATTTAATGGGGAAAAAGGCGCGGAATCGGTGTCGTCCGAAGACAAACGACGCGTTCGTCGAAATTCGACGCGGGCGTTTAATTTTATTGCATTCCGCGGGACAAATAAAGGTATCACGTTATATTAATCGTTACAGAATGAGTTCGTTGTACCGTGTCCCAGAGATTCGTCGTAGAATCCAGCCGATTATTTTCCCGCTGTTAGAATTTGCAAAATGGCGCATGGAAAGAAATATCGTAGAAAAGGAAACGGAGGAAACTGGCATCTTGGGACTCGACGAGTGGTTCGCGAGGTTACGCGTGTGCGTAATTCGACGTATTATCTCGAAGGAGTTTTACGGCGATATTCCGGGGTACGTCGTCGCCCTTCTATCGTTAAACTTCGGGAGGAGTAATTAAATAAAGGACATGTCAGACGACGAAGCTCGCCGCGCCGACGCTAACCGGCGAATCGGAGAAGTTTTATGGAAGCTAGGCAAGCCGGAGTACCGATCACTGAAATCACGTACCGCGCTTCGCGATGGATGTGTTCGGCTTGTATATACTTTTCTCGGGCTGCAGTCGTGTCGTATGTACCTAGTACGTACGGGTACATTTTGTTCGTGATTTCCATGGAGAGTTAGCGTACTATGTTCTTCGGTAGTTCGAGTATTATTGAAGTTTCTATACATTCCATAACGACGGAACAATGTCGAGAAACTTATCGCGATATCGACACGCGTGGACGGAGTTGTTTCCGAAGGAGGAAGTGGGAAAAGGTGAGAGAAAAGAAAAGGAAAGCCGGTCGTCGCGTGGGTTTTTCGAAAATCCGTCGTCACGTTGGATTATCGGGGAATTTCGTAACTGGCTGTTATATTCGTTGACTCATCGAACTCGATGACATTCATCGCCGTAAAGTATACAAGCGTGATGTTGGAAGGAAATTCATCGTCCGACTACTTTGATCGTTAATCAATTGCTCGGCGAGAGCTATTGCGAGACGCGTAGACGAAGCAAATTTATTGTACTCGAGTATCTCTATGTAATTATCCGCGTGCCATTAGTGCCATCGAATAATCGCTATGCATTAACGAGCCTCACAATTATGACACGAATACTTAGCCCCGAAAGACAATATTCTAATGCGGCGATATCGTTCGTTTACGACGCGTACGGTTTGCTCTTGAATAAGCTGAACGCCGCGGAGAGAAAGTAATATAAGAGAGGAATTTTATTTTTACGCCGGTATAAAAGAGCTGAAATTATTCCACTCGAACTTTAACGAGTAGAACTCGGCGCGGAAATAATTTCGTTTCATTGTTTCCTGCGAGAATGTGAGCCCCCCGTACAGTTTGCGCAATACCTGCTGGATAAAATTTCTAAGTAGTTACCGCCGAAATTGCCGCACGACCTTTAATTCCCGCTTTCTTCCCTCCGCGCCTCTCCTTTTAATCCTTTTACATCGTTCGGGATCGCGTTTAAGGCAATAAAACATTAGCAATTTATGGTGCGTCGAAGAGTCTTTAAACCCTTCTTTTCATTACTAGAACCTCGTGGAAGCTTTTATGCGTCTGCATTTCTGTCATCAATCAACGTCGGGAAAGAATAAACCTGAAAGCGTTTGAAAAATGACGAGAGGGAAGCAGATATCTGTTTTACCGGCAGATCCTTTCACCAAAGAACACAGGCTTTGAGCGATAATAGGATAGACCTAACAATCAGCCGCGTTTTACATAATACAATATGGGACATTCATAATCCATTTAATCGGCATACATAAAGGCGTATCGATTTCGCGTTATACTCTAAACCAATTTCGCTATTTTTCCCTGCCCACCCTCCCTGCCCGATGTTTCCTTTTCTAAACCCGTAAACGTTCGCGAAGGGTTTTACCAATGGTTATTAAATCGACTCGAGTCGGAAGCCAATAAATTACGAACCTCTGTCACGCGAGAAGCTTTAAAAAAAGGAATAAAGAAAAAGGGAAAAGAGAAAGAAAAATTCCTCCCCTTCGCTATATTCGCGTGCAATTTATTCCACCGTTATTTTAGGCGAAAGCAGAGTCTTTCATAAGCATTTTTAACATCCGCATCGGTCTCACCCACACGCGTGTACACGTGCACCGATAAGAGTAACACGAGCGTTCGCGGCTTCGTAATACCACGACGAATGAGAACCCCTGCGAGCAAGTCATACCGCAGGAATAGCTTCTACGCTAAAGTTGCATGACTCTGTTATGTATGTGGTCTATTATGTTTGCGACTTATAGAATAGCTTTCAGCTTGAGGAACGTAAAGGTTCTGTCACAACTGCGCGCTCTCTCGGCTTCAACTTTCCTCGCCGATACGCGCGTGCATTCGCTTATCAATCGAATTAAGCGTTCGTTACCTTCGACTTCGAACGGTTTACATTTAATTGGGTCAGCTTTTTCCTGCGAACAACGAACCGTGAGATCCCCGAGGCCCTTACGTTTAGGTGCCGTTAACACGGATCCATCGATCCTCGCTAGCTCGTGCTTATCTCGTGTGGAAAATCGAATTCGATCGGTTCCAGTAATTTCCAGCTATTTCATCCCCTGGTCCGCGATAATTCCTCCGTTGGGCCAGTTCGAACTGGCCCATACCTCATCGTTGGATCGGAAAATCGAATTCGATCGGTTCCAGTAATTTCCAGCTATTTTATCCCCTGGTCCGCGATAATTCCTCCGTTGGGCCAGTTCGAACTGGCCCATACCCCATCGTTGGATCGGAAAATCGAATTCGATCGGTTCCAGTAATTCCCAGCTATTTTATCCCCTGGTCCGCGATAATTCCTCCGTTGGGCCAGCTCGAACTGGCCCGTACCTCATCGTTGGATCGCTGCCCGGCTAACTTTTTCCGCGTTTTGCAGCGACTACCGATGCTTTCGACGAAACGATGCGATATAATATTCTCATGCGTTCAGCGGAACTCACGCTCGCGTTAATTTCATGTCCAAGGAACTACGGTTTTTTAATTACATCAAAGAGGAAGGTGATTACATCCTTTTCGTGTGGCTCGCAGCAGAATGGGCGCGCGCGCTTGGTCAAGAAGAGCAGAACGAACGATAGCGATCAGGGATATGCCTTGGAGCTGCGAGGCAAACGACGCGAGATTTTGTTTGCTAAATCGAAACGATGATTTATAGAATTTTTATCCCCGTTGCGCCGACTTCTCCGCCGTCTAACGTCCATCGATACGATCGAGATTTATCGTTATTTATCGGCGCGAACAGAAGCTTAAAGGTTGAGCGTTAACGGTGATGAACATTGCGGGAGAGGAGGAGACAGGAAAAAGGGAGAAAAAGGGGGGGAAAATGGGAAAAAGGATAATAAAGCACGCTGGACACGTTGGACGAGGCGAACGCCGAGATCGAAACGAAATCTGGTCGAAAGTGAATCAATTAAAATTTATTTGCCAATATCCTTCTGCCGGCCGATAAAATTTACGGCGGTATTTGCCGATATAATAGTCGCGGTAAAATTACACGTATAAATTCAAATTCATTTCAACGGCTTACGATGAAACGATTTTCGTGGCACGTACTTCAACGGGAATAAACATTTTATCACTGTCATCATTTATCTCGCTGCCTGACGGAGTTCCATCATTCTCTGCGCGTTTCTTTCTTATATGTATCGGCCTGTCCTATAGAATTTCAGACCCGTGGCTTGCTTATACAAGACAGAAAGTTATCGGAAAACTATTCGGGACGGAGGGCTGAATATTACGGAATAAAGGAGAGTCCGGAGGGGGAGAGGGATGTACCCCTCTGTGCTTTAAGAACGTACAGGGATAGAATTGGCGAGAACGAAACGTTACGGGCACGCTGTTTAACCAATTTAGCGTAGAATAAAGCCACCGTTCGCCCTGGTATTTTTGCGAATGCGCGCTGTCCACGGAAATAACATATTTAACGGGTTCATCGGTGGGCAATCGCGCGACAAATAGAGGCAAGAGAGGCGGAAGGTTATCAATTTTGAAGCGACAGCACGGCTAATAGAACGTGCTGCCGCCGATTCGACGATCGTTTTGCAGCGGTTGGGCTAGCTTTGAGTAACGCTTTAGGCTGACTGCCATTGCATCGTCTATTAAAATGCCCTCTCGGTTTCCCGGTAAAAAATGAAACAGCTACTCGGGGACCCGATGAAACCAGTTCTCGATGGCCTCACACAATGTAGGGGATCGTAGAGCAAGATGAATTCCACGCTCCACGAAACTCCGTCCACTTTTCTCCCGTGTACGTGTATTATTATGCGCGTGCACCGGCGTGTATGTAATACCGGTTTTAACGTGTACGCGTTAGAAGGTTTATCGCGTTGCAGTTTTCGTTGGGAATACCTCGTCCTCCCTGTCTCTCTTCTTCTCCTCCTCCCTTTCTCTCTCTGGGGTATTTTGTCTCTCCGCGTGGCAGGAATTTCTTTCTTTCGCCTGTTTCCTCGCGTTTGCCTCGCTTTTGCCTCGCTTTTGCCACGCTTTTGCCGGCCAACGATATCGGAATAACGTCGAGCGAGTGTTCGCGGGCATCCACGGTCAACGATCGTCTCTCTTTCGTCGATGACGTCTTTTTCCAGCAACGCGTTGCGCCAGTTTAAACCATGTCGAGCTTTATTTCTATGACGCGAGCTCTCGAATCTCCGCTCGGCCACACTCGGCCGCACACTGGTCCTCGGGAACCGCGTGGCCGCGGGACCAAGGCTCATCACCACTTTTCTCTCCTCTTCTTTCGGAGGAGCAGAACTACCCCAAGGGTGGTTCGACCGCGAGCGAGGTTGCAACGAGCCTTGTTTGTCGGCGTAATGAAATTGATATTGGTACTATTTGAAGAGAGGAAATTACAACGGTTCGAGCGATACCCGGTATCTCGAGTCCATCGTTGGCTGCAACGCGCGAGCAATTCTCCGCTTTTAGCCGGAGCATATCGCGTACAAGGACCCTGCATTTATCGTTCCGCTCTCGAGAATCGCGATAATAATGTTCCACGGCAATTAAGCAATGATCGAATGATGCGGAGAGCGGTCATTACCGGGGGATCGAGCATCGAACGCGTACACCGATACTCGCTAAAATGCTAAGGAGCAGCGAGTGTCTCGGTTCGGGGACCGGTTCCGGCTGCCTCGAACAATGCGGAACCCTTAACGAGTCGATTATTTATTGACCTTGTTAACCGACGTCACTGGAAAAACTTCGGCCAAGTTCGTGGAAATAAAACCGCGACCACGCGCGAGTTTTAGCTTCCATTTGCAGTCCCGAAAGAACGGGAATAAGCGTCGAGCATCTCGTCCGGTTCTTTGGCATCCGAGTGTCCCGAATTCGCGTTAATCGGGAGCGAAAAGTTCTTGAAATCACGGGGAATCATGTGAGTCGTGTCACTGTGGACGGGGGATCGCTGGAAAATCGGAAAGAATCGATCCAGGTCTCGTTGCGGCGATCCAGAGATCGTTTCCGGATCATCGGGGTTATCCGGAATTCGCGCTGTTCGAGGTCAAGGTCGCGGAAGGCCCCCGCCGTCGTGGCAATCGAGGTCAAGGTCACTCGAAGATCGCCAGGGGTCACGAAGGTCGCGTGGTTCGGGGGTCAAGGTCGTTCGGAGGTCATTACGGGTAGTCGGGGTTGCGCGGCTGGGGGTCAAGGTCACGGGAGGTCGCCAGGGTGGCACGGTTAGTGACGAGATTAATTAAAGGTCGCCGGTAATCGCGGGGGGGGGTGGGGGGTCGCGTTTTTAGAGGTTTGCCTCGTTCGATGGTCAAAGCGGGTCACCAGAGGTCGCACGGGTAAAAGGTAACGCGCGGTGGTCCGAGGTTCACCGTATTTGCATACCGATATTTATCGCGGGAAAGGTGACGCGGAGATTTTCGCGCGATTTGTTTTTCCGAAATACGCGGTTCAAAAATGGCCATTACTTTCGGCGCGATAAAATATAATCCTTGTCTAAATATACATGTCGCGGTTGACGTTCTCCACGGATCGCGGATCCATCTCGCGGACGGTAACGGTAAAAGAGTTATTCGATACCCTTAGTTTTGCAATAACGTCGGGAAATATATTCCGTGACAGATGGTTTTTGTCCCCCCTCCCCTCTCCCTCTCTCTCTCTCTCTCTCTCTCTGTCTCTGTCTCTGTCTCTCCACCGGGGGAAGGAATGCAGAGCCGTGCGTGGAATAATTTTATTTTTCATCTCCTCTCCGCGTTGTTCGCATTTACGATGGTTACCGTCGCAGTGTTCGGGGTCGGTGTTCAATTTTCTCGCATAATTTATTTTTAATATGCAGCTCGCTTTTATAATATGCTTTTACAAAACGCACTTTGCCATATTAAATTCGCTTTGATATCATCTTTCTCGGAATAGTGCGCTTTTATGATTCTACGTTCGTTAATTAATGTAATATATTATTGATCATCCCCCGCCCGGGACGACCCCCACCGAAACAAGATTTTAATCGAATAACGAATATTACAGCCTTCTTGCGCCATTTATTTCGCCGGTCAGCCGTTTCGTTCGAGTTCTGTCTGAAATAATATGGAATAATGGAGTTATATCGGCCGCGCCTTTTGTAACTCTCGGTGAACTTCAATTTACGCGCGAGTTCCCATTTGTTTCCGGGTATTATTGTAACGTTTAGTTGCGGTCCGATAAATATTTTTGAACATACCCCGATGATGGGGGCGGCGATGGCGGCGGTGGTAGCAGCGCGACGGCGGTGCACCCGGCAGCATTATTATTCCACCTTTGCCACTGCTCCTAATGTTCTCTCCCTTAAGTTGGCTCGATACGTTCCACGGCTAGCGTTATTTCATGCTTTTGCAAGGATTTCGTTATCAAAAGGCATTGTCAAGGAAAAAGCTGGAAAAACTTTGTTATCTTCGCTGTACTCGCGTTGCAAATAATAGATCCGAAGTTCGTCGGAGTTTTTGCCACGTTTCCGTAACGCGACGAGCAACTTTAATCCCTTCTTTTTCCTCCTCTCGTCCATTCTGCAAAATGTAAACGTCACTTTATTATTATTATGCTCGTGCCGAGAATGTATGCTGTTATGGGCGTGCATTATATAATGCACTGGCGGCCGCAAGAGGGTGCGACGTCAGGGGCGGCTGAAAAGTCGGTGGTGGGGGGGTTTCGGCGGGCGTCGAGGGGGATGTCGAGGGGCGTCGAGGGGCAAACTTTTCGGTAAGTCGGCGGCAACGTTCGTTTTAACCCCCGCTTCAACCCCGCTGTTTCATTGAATTGCAGAGAAACTGTTCGAGTTTCGGCGCTGTCCAAAATAAAATTATTCGCCGACACTTTAATTAGAAATTTCCGTTCCCCGTGCATACGTTCACCCGCGGCTTTATCAAGGAATTAAGTAAATTAGATTATCAACGAGTTAAGTGAAAATTACCAGCCTTCCTTCTACACCTTGTCTCGCCGCTGTAATTCAATACAACGCACCGATGTTTTTCGACCTGTTACAACGTTACGTACCCACGCTGCTGCTCTTGCTCCAATTTTCCGCTTTTACGCGAAATCGTTCCACTTTTCCAACCGCGTTACGCGTCGCGGACTAATTATTTTCGGGGCGAGAAAAACGAAGAAAGAAGGAAAGAAAAAAAAAGGCGGGGGGTGGGGGAGAAAAAGAGGGGAAGGTGACGCGTGTCGGAACGGGGCGGGGTTCGATTATATCAGTGGCGAAATAATTTCGGCCGCAACGGGGCCCATCGCGCGCGTCCGCGGCTCGAAATCCCTAAAAGGGGATTTCCCGATGCTTTTAACCAGTCGGCACGTGCATTCCGTGAAAATGAACTCCCCTTGGTCCGCGATTTATTTACGCAACGCAGTGACGTATTTTGTTTATCCAATAAATTTATCGTTGCGCGAGATTCGTTTCGAGAGTTGCGAAAGTTTGAAATACAAAAAGCCGTCGAATTCCATGGAAATGCATTTGATCGATAAACCACCCTTCCCTCCCCTCCCCCGACCCCCCTGCCCGTTGTCTCTTTCGCGCAAAGAGAAACAGGGCCAATAGCGAGTGCATTTGCACACACTCGGCAAAGCAAAACTTTTTCCTTCCCTTTTTCTTCTACGCCCTTGCCTTTGGCCTCGCGTTCGCGTTAACTCGCGGCAGAAAAATCAAAGAGAGAGAGAGAGAGAGAGGGGAGAGGGGAGAGGAAACGAAGGATCGAATATTCGATTACTTTCCATTCAATCTGGACGTCTTAGTTTCAAAGATGGACTCGAAATACACATCCGCTAGGGAAGGACTCGTCTCTCCCTGGAAAAAGAGAGAGAGAGAGAGAGAGTGAGAGAGGAGCGGAGGGTGAGCAGACAATATGAAATCTGTAATATCTGTGCACGGGTAGCCAGTTTTATTACGCTATCCTCCGCCGCTGTCGAATGGGCAAGCGCGTACGTTGTAATAGGAAAGATAGTTGAAATTTTACGATTCGAGCTCCGGCAGGTTCATAGTTTCGGGTTGATCCGAGCGTGCCGGTAAGTTAAAATTAATCGATGAGATCTTGTTCGCCGGTGGATTAAGCGCGCGCCGGTAGGCCAGCAGCGTTTAAGCAATACTTAATCGGCGAACAGTTTCCGCGGGCTTAACGAAATACGTTGGCAACTACTTCGTTAACGCAAATCCTTTATCGCTGAACTGCTTAGAAGCGTCGCGACGGAGCCGGGCGGACGCGTTAAAAGATAAAATTTGCATCGGCGCGTTGAAGAAGCATTGGAATAATGAATAGAAATGAAACATAAAACGTGGCGGCACGGAAGTTGGGTCGAAACTTTTTCTTTGCATGGAATTATAAGTTTTAAGTACTATGTTTAAGTTTCATAAAACTGTTCAAAGATTTCGAGCCACTGTAAAAACTAAAATATTGAAACGTAAGCCAAGGGGCTCGCGGTTGTAATTCGATGGGGGGGTCCGCTGTTATTTCGCGAGTCCTCGGCTAGATGTGCGCGAGAAACTTCGTCTTCTCGGATTCCAACGTCTTCTTCTCGAAATTCCTTCTTTGCAAATTCTCCTTCCCCCTTTTTTCTTCCTTTTTCTTTTTTCAAACGTTAAACGTAAGAAACGGATTCTAGTGGAGAGAGAGAGAGAGAGGAGGGGCGCGGAGGGGAAAAAATCATGGCCTGTCGCCGAGGAGTTGGCAGTCGTTATTATAAAGTCATCCTGGCGTACACGCGAATTCTATTAGGGTTAGCATATAATTTCGAGGGACGAAAAAGCGAAGCCATTATGGCAAGTAGGACGACGCGATGGTACAGAGGACGGGTTAAAACGATTAAAAAGAAGCCTTAATTGCTTTTCATTGACATAGGTGCAGCAAGGTACCGCTGATTATTTTCTTACCCTGCTCGATGAAGCCGGTAACGATGCACGGGGACTTACTTACGCTTTCGTCTGCCTAGGAGGAAGCTGAGGAATTAAGCAAAAATATGGCTCGTATCTAATTGCGAGTGCTCGGGGGGGTCGAGACGGGGAGCCAACGTGGTCGTTGGCTCGAAATAAAGATATCACGCTGTGGAGGAGAGGTATCTGGTCGATAAAAAGAAAATTACCCACGGTTTACACGCGAAATATTAGGCGAGAAAAATTGCGGAAAAAAATTGTCGAGAAAAATCCGACCCGTCGTCTGACAAACGCGATCAAACGAGATCCCGTGCCGTTTTGTTCCTTTTTAAAACGTAATTCCCATTCCTCGCACATGACCCTCGACGGAACCAGTACGAAGACGTAGAAACACGAACAGTGGAGAGAGTGTACTAGACAGATAAAGAGCAAAAGGGAACAGGAAGAAGAGAGGAGGAAGCCAGGAGAGGGATAACAGTATGATAGAGAGAGAGAGAGAGAGAGAGTGAGGCAGGCAGATGGAGAGAGCGAGAGAGACAGGGCACGAAAGGTAGGGAGAGACAGCGGGTGGCTCGATCGATCCAGAAACACCGTGTGTAAACTACCAAGCATAATCAAATTCCTTTTAGCTTCAATCCTCGCGCATACCAGTTTCAAAGTGGTACTGTTTTCATTGAGACCGAGTGAATCGAGCAAAAACGTATTTTCCTACGTTAGAGGGAGTGACTTTCGCCGCGAAGTGGCCTTCGCGTTACGCGCGCTAATTGCCAGCCTCGTTAATTGACGCTGTTTACCACTAATTTTTGATTCTCCAAATACGCACGCCCTTCAACCACCGCACAACGGGCTCGCCCTTTTTTCCACCCATTTATTCCACCATCTCGAGGACCGTCGTGTCCCCGACGCGGCGGGGGTGTAAGACGCTCGGGGGTTGCTCCGCGCCCCAAAAAGCACTCTCCTCCCCCCTCCTGCCCCGTTTTCTCGAGGGAAGAGAACGAAGAGGAGAGGAAAAGACGGTTGAAGGATAGATGACCGTGCGATACTTGATCAATTAGCCTAGTTTCGGTTTAGTATTGTTCGTGTCGATCTGTACATGACCCGATGAAATATAGATCGGAACTTTTGGGTCACCCTATATTTCCTGAAAGCGCGCCATTGCCCCATCTACTACCGCGTGCTCCAGGGTTTAATCTAACAATGATTTATGCTTCGCAGTGGCTCTCATACTTATTGATTTAAACCTGTCACAAGCGTTAAAATTAATCCTGTTCGTATTTTCCTGTCCGACAAGTGTTACTCGTATCTTTCCCCCCTCCGTTCCCCTTTCTCTCCCTCTACCTTTCTCTCTCGCGATTTTTTCCTTCCTCTCCGTCTTTCCGACTCTATGCTATTTTCTCTGCTTGTTTGCTGCATTCGCGAATTTTTCCCATTTTTTTTCCTTTCTTTCTTCCCCCTCCCCAAGCGTTCGAGAATTTCGCGTTCGTCTATCCTTCGTCGATGTAAATCACTCGTAGCCATGAAACTCGAACGACGTTTCTTTGTTGGGCCCGGTAGCCCAAGGTCCTAGGCGAAGGAAAAAGGACGAAACAATGGCGGCGGCAGGGAAGGGAAGAATTTGATTTGGAAGCACGCTCGAAATCTAAACTTTTCACGGCGAGATTCGTGGTCGGATAACGACGTGACTTTCAAAGTAATGGCCTCCCGGTGCGGTTTACAAGCAAAGATTGAGCGTCACTAAAACCAACACGCTACATATTCCACTCTACGATTGTACTCCCCACCGTGGCGCTCTTCCACCCTACCACCGTCCTCCATGAATGTATTATGTACGCTCGGCGAATATGTCAACTGCAGCATTGCGTATTTATACGGTGGCTCCTGGATTTTTTCTTCTCCTCCGCTTCCGGCTTTTTCGTCTTTAACTCGTTTCGCCATCGCCAGCCCCCTTCGTCGGTTATTACATCGGATTCAAATTTCGCGCCTTTCGATTTTTCGGACTTTTTGGGCTTTTCCTGGGGAAAATTAAGCGATTACCGACGGAATTATTCCGTGTTTTCTCTGCTTTTCTTTGTTCCTGTTTGCGAGGAGAAATTAGCGAGATAATAATTAGCGTTCCTCGCGACGACGCGCGATTTCTTTCCTCCATCTGGCCGGTTGGCGTTTGGCGTCGTCCAAGGAATACTTTCCGACGTCTATTTTAATTTAAGTTACAAAAGACTACTTAAGAAGTTGAGTGAAAGACGAGAGATAAAGGAGGTGGCGGGCACAAGATGAGATTACCCAGATAGATAGAAAGTTTCGCAGCTACGATAATAATATCGCTAGCATGCTCGGAGTATACAAGCCGTTTATTACGTTTAATGCAATAAATTTGGTGGGTAAATGGACGCGGGCACGAGTCGCGTTACACGGAAAAGTATCAAGGGTACCGGCCGTGTCGCGATATCGTTGTTAAAACGATGCGCGCGTTTCGATGCTCTCGAAATAAACAAATCGAACGACATACATTATTGATCGCGCGCCCTGCTAAAATTAATACGCGCGGTAAAACAATTTCGAGAGTTATTTATTATTTTTCGCCGGCGAATTAATCAAAACGGCTGGACAACCGTGCCGGCTCGGGATGACTTTTGCTGTAAAATTTAATTGAATTCCGAGTTGAAAATAATTTATGAATGGTAATGCGAAATTTATGTCGAACGTCGGCGCAATAATCGGATGATGGAGCAATATAATAATAATTTAACGCTCGCCCCGCGTCAAATAGATTTCCAGCAAAAAAGGGGGAAAATGAAGGAAAAATAAAATACATACCCTCACGCGTATATACATATATACATATATACATATGTACGCGGATTGCACGTAATCTCGAAGAAGCAGAACGCAGAGCGTGGTTGTCGAAAAGGCACAAAGGATCGAACTGAAAAGTCGAGGGTTATTAGTAAGACGCAAAGGGAGCGTGGGCGAGGGAGCAAGGAGAGAAAGAGAGAGAGAGAGAGAGAGAGAGAGAGGAGTTACGCAAACTCGAAATTACTTTTCTCGATACACCCAGCAGAAGTTCATTAACAATTCTTGGTATTCTCCGGCGAGCCACAAACATCATTTGGCCCTTTGCCATAAAACACTCGCCGAGTCGCGTCTTACCCTATCTTTTCGCTGGTTTAGCAGTTAACCGTGAACCCTTTTCATCCCGTCCCTTGATATTGGTTGTTAACCCCGGCCAGGAATCGACCTGATCCACGCGTCGCTCTTCAATGGCCGCCGGGAAACACGAAATCGCGAAACAAGAGCAATTCGGTAGGTTTGACGGATGTCATACTCGTCTAATAACTCTCCCATTCCGGCGAATATAACCGATGGGGCATTCTTCCGACCAGCCGGTCCACGCTGGCGCTCTTCGTTCTTCCTTCTCGAGGTTCGTTTTGCGAACGAATAACGCGCGATACGATCGACGAATCGCGCGCGCCGGCTCGATAAAATCTTAATCGAGTATACACGCGCGTGTAACAATTACGCGAGCGTAAACACGCGGCCGCTGGAACGAGCAGCGGTGTCCTGCTATTATTCACGCGACGCAACGAAATTGCAAAAGGAAAAATCCGCGGGAAATAATGTCCTATTTACGATAAAACATTATCGGCTATTATACTTTGCCGGGTCGTTCGGTTTCGGGCAATTGATAGGTTATCGGTGTGTTTAGGGTGGCAGCGAATCCCCATAGCAACGTCGGAATACATTTCCACATGATTCCGTGCATACTGTCCATGTCATGAGTTTGGGGTTAAATCTGCGCCTGTATCTGTGCCAACATTGCACTACCTTCTGGCACATTGTTGCCCTTACACATGTGCACCGATCTCACCCTGTCCCGCCGCCCTCCTCGCCCCTCCGTCCCCCTCGCTGCGTCTCTTTCTCTCCGTTGACCCCTTTAATCCCACCATCGCCTTGTCTCTCCCCGACTCTCGCCCTCGCTCTCACCCTCGTTACAGCTGGCTCTCCCTCGCTCTCTCCCTCTTCTAGATACACATCTCGGATATGTGCAGTCAAGGGGAATGCGCTCCGGTGCACGGAGAGCGGGAGAAAGAGAGAGACAGAGAGAGAGAAAGACGGGGAGTTTGTCTCATCTTCCGAATGCACAGACGACGGAAGTTAGCCAAATTTTAGAGAGGTGTAAAACGACTCTGCCGCCGTGCAACCCTTGTTTCGTCCACTCCCGTCGTCTTCTGTTCGCCCGGAGAGAAAACAACCTTGCTCTTTTTATTTCCCGATTATTCGCCTTTCTTTTCTTTTTCCCACCCCCCGCTCTCCCCTTTCTTCGGTTAACCTTATTTCTACGTAGAGGTAAACACCGAGGTGTAATAAAGACTCGCGGGAGGAAAGTCGGGCCGTTTCTCACCGGATATTTTAATATTTCGAGATACTATAAACCTCGAGACGTAATTTCCTTGGTAGCCTTCTTTGGATAAAGTTTACGCCTCAAACAGTGCGTTCGTAGCTCTGTTAAATTGAATTTTGCAAGTGCATACTTTGCCTCGGAGGGTTGTTCCAAGTATGCGCATTTCAACGTTTCGCCATGAAATTTATCGAAATACCCATTCAGCTATTAATAAAACGTAACTTCAGCCGGCTCTCCGCGTTGCTTTCGTTAAAAATTGAAATGGACCGTGGACAAGGAGAATTTACTTATGCATACGCGAGCAGCTCTAGCTAGAGCTGTTCCCCCGCTCTAAATCACTCGTCGTGGCTTTTAACGTTTAGGTGAAAAACAACTCTAGTCGACTTAACTCTGGGGTAATTATCGACAATCGCGAAGACTATCCCGAGGGTAGGAAGCCTACTCCAGAGGACACGCACGAGCAAGTGCGTACGAGATCTTTGATGGACCCGTATCGAGAATTTACAGCTAGCTAATTGCGTTTGCGCGTAAGTGGCGCCGCCTAGGCGATTGAAAAGTAGGAGATTAGCAATTTCGAGGGACTTGCTTCCTCGCGGCAAGTTTAAAACTACGTCTAAATATTTAAATAGAATCGAGTTGCGAGTTCAACTCCCGCCATCGGTTTCACTGCCGGCTTTAACGTGATTACAAAGTTGCCGCAGTTTGCTCGGTCTCCAGAAACAACGGGGCCCGAATGTAATACGCGAATAATCAGCCGCGATTCCGTATCCGATAACGAACGGTTTTCGACGTCTGGAGAGTGTGTGCGAGGCAGGGATGGAAAATGGCGGGGAAAAACTAGCCGGGATTTAATTAAAACGATATCTCCGTGTAAACGAAATCAATAAGGGGGAAGAGCAACAAAAGGGCGAGGTAGCGTAGCCAGAGAGCCATCTCGCCAGTCCGAAAAGTCAATAGAACGCGGAGGAGGGGAACCCTCTTAGGAAATCACGACGATAAATACATGGAGAGACGAATAGGACAAAGGAGGAAAAGGAAAAGCCCGTTCGTGTGTGGGAAGATTTTTCTTTGTGCGCCGCGCGTGATACCTCTCGGTTACACCGTTCTGCTCTATCGTTTTTCGCGTGTCCCTGCGATTAAGACGGAAGGTTTGTTTTCAGAGTCGTGATTCAGGGGTGGAGAACACGGGAAAGAGAGCGACCAGCTATCGCGAGTTCGACGGAGACGGCGAGTCGAACGGTGTGTGTACCAAAGACAGAGGAGAAGCGAGAGGTCTTCCTCGAGACTGACAATGAGAGGAAACGAGCAACGATGTACGTGACCGAGAGAGAAAGAGCAGAATCTGTGGCCAAGTGCATTAGTAGCGATGGGAACGATACACCCTCGTAACTCGGCTCTCGAAACAGTCGGATGTAACGAGTTTGTTCCTCGCTGACACGCGTAAATAAATCACGGGTCGACTCGAAACGAGCTACTCGTCGCGTCTCGTGATGCATTAGAGATTAAAATCCAACGATGGAATGCGTGCAAGAAGAGATGATCTCGGGTAAGAGACATTACGAATTCGATAGACCAACTGTAGAGACTCCATCGTAGTTTCGTTCGTGTCCGTTGATCGACCGATAGAGAACAGTCCATGTTCGATCCGGTGTTTAGGTGGTGAAATTAATGTCGTGATTGCGTATAGCTGGTCGAGGGGAGAAAACGAACGAGTAGGTAAAGTAGCGGAGGAGAGATTGAACAAACGGGAGAGCAAATAAGTGACCGAGGGTGAAGGGTGAAAAAGGAAGAGGCAAGGGTGAAAGCCGAAAGAGGAGAAGAGATATAGACCGGGGAAAGAAAAGATGGAGAACGGGATGTAAACGAGGGGCGAGAAAGACGAGCAATGGCGGGAGGGTAAGAGAGAAGAGTAAAAGAGAGAGAGAAGCGAAGTGGCGGGGTTTGAAGGAGGACATGGATGAGCACGGAGCTAAAAGATGAAAGTATAACCCGGGCTATACACAGTGACTCGGAAACTAAATAGAAGCGTTACATGGTGGCGTGGACAAACAAGTAGATTTAAATTCCATCTGCGACTGCTATTAACCGTTGCTCGGTTAAGTGCAAGGATTATTTGTAGGAAGAAATAGCGACAGAGTGAAAAAATATGTTGGCCTTGCTGCCGGGAGAAACGACATTGTCAAATTTAGCGGGGGTTCCATTGAAACGTCCAACTTCTTATAGCTAACTCGGCTGGCAGTTGGAGTGCAAGGGGTTAAAACCCGGCCATTTTACTTGGCTCAAGGCTCTTTTCGCCGTGGGTAAACGGATTTACTCTCGCAGAGCCACCGGTTCAAGTGCATCTCACAATTGCCCCTCGTTGAATCTCAATTCTTTCCGGACGATTCGATTTGCCGCTAACGAATCTTGCAGTTATATAAGCTGATTGCGGAGGAACATCGTAGACGAGCGATGTTAATTAAATACGACAACATACTTGCCGTTGTACGAATAAATAGGCATATTCCCGCGTGGCATAGTCGAAATTGTTTAACCGGGATTTCAATTAAATGGCCGGGGTTTTTAATCGCGCCCTCTGTTCCCCGTCATTCGATTCCGCGAAGCTCGGCTCACGCGAACCACACGCAAAGGTCGAGGAACGATGAAAAGAATACCAATACTTATGCCACGCCGTGCGTTTACTTTTCTTCCTCGATTTACACGCGTTCAACGTCCCGGTAATAAATTTCTCACCGATGTTTGGTATATGAGTCATTACGAACATTGTTCGATCCTCGAGATACACGAAAAGCGTAAATTGCGTTTGCCCCGCTATCAGTCACGTGTGCATGCACGACTGCGGCAGCCATCTTTGCGAATTAATTTTCTATCGACGAATTTCCTTTTCACGTTTTCGTAGTCGATTGTTGCCCGGTTTCGCCCATTTTATCGCCTTTTTATCGTCCCCCGCTTGATCCCGTGCTTCGAGCTTTAATCGAGAGCAATATCCTACAGTTGAATTAAATCCCACAAATCAGCAGAGGTCCAAGAGTTAGGTCAAACTTTGTGAAAATGACGTCGCCGCTGGCATCAACGGACAATTAAATTATCGCCGAAGCAGAGTAGGTAACGATGCACTCGAGGTACAACATAAACCACGAGTTACGTTGGCTGGATTATGTGTATACATAACGAGCACATAGGTGTTTTAGCTGTACACGCGACAAGTAGATCTATGTAGAGGACGGGTCAGATTACTGGGAGTTTAAGTAGCGCAGGGACTTGACCGTGCCTCCACCTGTCGATGGGAGGTCGGTAAAATAATAGCCGGGATAGGTCGGATCGGTAAAAGAGGTTCCTACCTTACTCTCGGGAACAGTGAAAATCTCGCCGAGTTGCATCGAAATTGATAAACTCGATTATCATCGGTTATTTGCCTTGTCTTCGAGGAAATTTACTTTAATTCGACGAGAAATTTAATTTAACATGGAAAGACTGTTTTAACATTGCCTGAAAGTTTTATCGTAAAGAAAAGTTGCACGATGAAACACGCAGAAAACTTTTTGTCCCAGTTTCGAAGATATAGTAATATACAGAAGTTGCGAGCAAATACATACATATTTATAGAGTCTATAAAAGCAAGTTTGAAGAGATTTAGTAGCAGAAAGGGGGTCGCTTAAATGATAAGTTAGTGACATACGCCGATAATAACTTACGCTGGATAAAGATCAAACGATTACGTTTATTAATAATAAACGTTCTTCCAAGCCACTTTCAACTTTCTTATCCATTTTATGTGCCATTTTTTTCTCCCTTCTTTTTTTCTTTTTTTTTTTTTTTTTTTTTTTTCTTTTTCATTATTTCATCTAGGGATTTTAATTTACCTAGGAATTTATTTCATTTCTTCATTGCAAAAATACACACGTCCGTGAAAAAATATCGATATTGAAAGAAAAAGAGAGAAAAAAAGAAATACTTGTCTGATTGCAGGACGAAGTACTGACGATATCGGAAAAGGTGGTGGTCCGTGTCCATGATCTCGTCACGTGGTTATCGCCCAAGTTGGAATGGTCGTGGGGCCGGGAGGTATCTTACCCACCGACCCCAACGTCGTCTCCGGAGAACAGTCCGCTAAGGTACGAGATACCTCAGCCGCAGGTGCTCACCGACCCTGGCATCGATTTCTCGGACGTCGATAAACAACAGAAGGAGTACGAAAGCAGTCACAACACGCGAAAGTCGGACTGTAGTTCCCAAACGAAAGTGGTGGTGCTCTCGTACCCCAGGTACTGTCGATATCGAGCGCTGTTACGTAGGCTCGAAGGCGCCGAACCGTCCTGGCTTTGCTCGTCCATAGCAGCCGCACTGGGTGGATTCACCGCCACACCAGGTACCAGGGTACTCTTCTGCAGAGATACCTTTGACTACCCGGACCTTGAAACCCACGAGCTCCTCTGTAACCATTTAGGTAGGTAAAGTTACCAACGGAAACCGATACTTCCTTTCGTTTTGTCTCGCTGATTAAGAAATTCGATCGAATTAATTTACGTTCATACGAAATTACATATATATATATATATATATTATACGGTATACGTTATAACACGTTGTTCTTCGAGCATGAGCCGAATGTTCTTTTGGTAAAAGTAAAAATCGCGTTAACACGTATTGCGTCATTAGATATTCGCTTTGACAAATTAGGGTAATATCATTTACCGACCGAGACTAACACGTGGTCTGGACAGAAAATTGTATAGTCTAGATAGGCATTTAAAAAACAACAGAACGTATCCAACGAGGCTAACAGGAAGAACGTTATTGCGAGGTTCCATCGAGCACGCCTACCTCGATGTGTTACTTTGTTGGCAAGACACTTCGTACTAGTAACGGTGACAATCGTAATCCGGATTAACACGTCCAATGAAATAAACATCCGTCTCCGTGTATGGATTAAATCGATCTGTGAGGGTTTTTCGAAATTTTAACAGTGAAAGTAACAAAGTGACGGTGTGCCTCGTGTATCGTGAATATCGATCGACGTATCCGTTAAGTTCGTTAGGACAAAACTCAATGGGTATCGTGATGAAGATTAAAGAGAATCAGATTACGTATTTTAAAGTAATTGGTGAGTGCTGGTAACGAAAGCATCGTGTTTTATACGCAGACAAAGAATCGTCATAGGAATGGTTAATATTTCGGGCGGGATTTGAAACGTGATATGCGCATATGAAATGCGTAGAAGAACACAATAGATACGATTACATGTGGTAAACTAACCTATGTCGCGCAATAGATGTATCATGTAAAATACGTGTAGTGCCACTATTTAATTTGCAAATTTCATTTGCAAATTAACAATGCAAAATTTTCATAAACAAGAATCGATGTTTCAAGGTTTGTCCTTTTGTTTCATTTACATTTCAGATTTAACCACGTGGTATCGATCAGTACGTTTCCATTACTGACGATGTAGAACACACGGAAATATAAATTATAATTTTCCAACTGTTGTTACATTTCGAAATGAATCGTTATCCCGTAATTACTAAAATGTTACGTAGCGTGTATGAATAGCTCGTGTATATCGTTCGTGTAATAATAGCTTGCGAAATGCAACTGTCTGTGTCGATTTGTTCGTTCGGATACTACCGATGCTTCCTGTCGAAACGTTATAATAAAATTTACACTTCGAAATTGCAGTGGAATTTCAATCGAGAAAAGTTGAACAAAGACGAAACGATACTTAACCGAGATTCTTCCATGTTCGCTTTTTATAAAGGAAAATCAAGAAATGTCACGCGATCGTGTAATGGCTGTCTTTTAAAGTGAAACGGAAATCGTGCGAGACACGAATTATCTCGTTATTTAATCCCGACGCTAATCGTCAGTGTTTTTATGCATCGCATTAAAAGAAACAACGGAGATGTTATAATTCTTCGTGGTGAAAAAGGCAGAAATATTACGCGATCGTGAACGCATGGAATATATCTTATAGCGATTTCGAGCGTTGTCTGCTGCGACGCAGCGATTGTTATCGACGTTCTTCTCGACGCGTGCGTCACCACTCGGCATTAATGTGAACTATTTTTTAGCGCCAAAATTGAAAGGAAGGCCGAGGAGGAAGCGTAAAAAGCGCAGCGCATCGCCCGGCGAGTCGAGTAACGAGAGCGAAGCTTCTGTTGCGTCCACCTCGAAGAGTGCCCCAGCGAGTTCGAACGTGGTGATACCGAGCGTTGGCAGGCCTCCTTCGTCGGTGGTACGGCGAAGCGAGAGGAAGACCACCGCGGAGGAAAAGAAATTTCTTACGGATGTGCAGAATTTCATGAACTCGCGGGGTACGCCTGTCGGAAAGATGCCACTGCTGGGCTACAGGCAGAGTCAGTATCTGTGTGACGTTTTTTTTTTTTAACAATTGGCGAAAGATTTTAGACACCTTTAAGATTTGATACTTCTCCCTTCATATATAAATATATATGCATAGAGATTTTCATCCATTTAATCGAATTTAAACAGTGATTGGTACTGTTCGAGGCTGATCTACAGCAGTGTTTCCTTTTGACAAATCCATGTACTTACGATAAATTTATCCTAACGATAAATGTTATCGGGAAAGCGTTGAACTTTTATCCAACTAACGGCCACCTTCTGCTTACAGTCGATCTCTTCCTGTTTTATACGAAAGTGCAAATGCTTGGTGGCTACGATTCCGTCAGCGCTGGTCGGCTTTGGAAGAATATATACGACGATATAGGAGGTAATACAGGATCTACCAGCGCTGCGACTATCACACGACGACATTACGAGAGGTAAGAGCACGAGTATCGTACGAATAGGATAAACGATGTTCTATCGTGGAACGATTAATAAAACGGCTGTTACGAATTTAGGTTATTGTTACCGTACGAGAGGTATCAACGTGGCGAAGAAGCGAAAGTTAGACTGACACACGGAAGACGAAGCAAAAGTAGCAGCGTGTCCGAAGAATCCGAGGATATTAAGCAAGAAACGAGCGATTCGTATCCATCGGAAACGCCTCCCCCTGTAGAAACGAGTCTTACCACTACATCCCCTCCCCTTCAACCAATTGTATCTACAGCGGTAAGTAGCATCGAAACGGTGAAGTATGATACTCGTCCCGTGATCACGGTACGTTCGACTTAAACGATTTGCTTTTACAGCCGTTCCTTTCGAATGAAAAACCTAAAACGGAGACCGGCAAGACATCCTCTCTGCGAAGTGTACGAGTGAAGCCAGAACGCCTGAAGTCATTAAATACCATGATCGCCAATAGTACGCCGTCACCCAGCCAGCAAGCCAGCCAACTGCCAAGTCCGCCACCTTCTTCTAATACATCAATTTCAACGCCGAGCAGTACACCCTCTACCACACCCACGAATGGTACTGGAAGTCAAAGCGTGTTGGAGAGGCAACTAAACAGCCCTCTAATATCGCAACAAGTTCCACCGTCGTGTTCGCCACCGGGTCTGCCGGTAACCACAGTGGTAACGAATGCTTCTACGGTCGTAACGTTAACACCGCCGCCTGAGAAGGATATGAAAGAAATCAAATTAGATCCTAAACAAACCACCCTGCTGGCACAGGGTAAGGAAAACATCCCGTTGTTCGGTGAAAAGTCAATTTTCGCGGAAAAGGCGATAGTGCCTCCTAGATCGCCAGAAGTGATCGACCTCGAAACGGAAAGCGACACGAGTAGGGATAAGATAATCATTCCCAGCTTCAAGAAGCGCAAACTCGAAATACTTCGCGAAGGTGGTCTCGAAGTCACTGCCGTTGATCTGGACACGCGACCCAGCGTGATACAGACCAATCCCCCTGTGCCAGCGACTATGAAATCCGAAGAAAAGCCGCCAATATCGTACCCTCTTCCAGTCACGCCTAACTCCATTCCTAAATTGATTTCGGTTACCGTAACACCGGACATAGGACATATGTTATCATCTCCGCAAGAGCACCAGCATCATCATCATCAAGCACGGTTACAAACACCGACTAAGCAGCCACCCGCTCATTATAATAATAATAATAATAATAATATAACGATGAACAACAATAACATGGTGAACAGCCGTATAATAAATCTTGGTACTTCTAACAACGCGGCGTTGCTTCAATTGTACGCGAACGCAAACGTTCCGCCACCGGCGTCGTCGGGGTTGCATCAAGCAAATCATCGTTTCGTACCGCCAACTGTTCCTAACGGTAGGATATTTCCGCCCAAAGTGACACAGTCGAGGTCGATATTCGCACACAACGAAAAAACGGTTTATGGAGATCCAAAAGAGATGTCTATCCCTCCAAAGTATCGTCCCTCTCTGTATCGTTTGCAGCCGCATCAGATACACAATAATAACGACCCCGCGTACGGCGGGGTATTGGACTTAACGCAAAAATCTAACAGCAAGCCGGTGTTTCCAAGGCCGAGCTTAGAAATAGTGAAAGTACCTGTAGTGCCGAGGCCTAATCCATTAAATTTGGAGATGAGGAACTCGTCCACGATTAAAGAGAAACCAACAGATTGTTCGAAACGAAGTACCTTTCCTGGTTACCAGAACGTACTCGACAGTCGAACCATGGCTTCGAATAACTTAGAAATTACGATCGTAAACCCTAAGCAAAAGAATAATCACATAAGTGCGCCGGCACACGTTCGCGTGCCGAGTCCACCTAGGAATAGTGCGATACCTATGCAAAGAAGACAACAGCTGAACGGCAAGTATACGACGAGGAGTGAACCAGTTTCACCGTACACACCTAGGAAGCCGAGTCATCCTGTTATACCGAATGTACCTAATCTAAATCACCTGAATAGTGGAAACTATCCTAGAATGGCAAGCATTCAACAACAGAACACGATCGATAGGAGAAAAAACGTAGAAACGAGCGGTAAGGAGCAGCACCATCATCAGCAACACCAACACCAACACTCGCATCAACACCATCAACACCAAAACCAACACCATCATCAACACCAACACCAACAACAACACCAGCACCAACATCAGCATCAACACTCGCATCCACACCAACACCCACACCCGCACTCGCATCCACACCCCCATCAACACCAACATCAACACCAACAACACCAACACCACCAGCACCAAGCGCATCAGCAACACCAACAAATACACCAACACCAACAACAGCAGCAGCAGCAACAGCAACAACAACAACAACAACAACAACAACAACAGCATCAACAGCAACAGCGTCGAATCAGCGAGGGTGACAAGTCATTAATCGCTCAGCAACAGCAACAGCAACAGCAGCAACAGGAACCGAGGCAAACCGAGGCTGGAAGACGACACAGTGTTCCCAGTATACCTTCTGGTTTTGTACCTGCGGTGCCGCAAAACAATCCAGCCTTCCTTCCGCAACTGCCAAATACGCCCGGCAAGTTCCTACCGATTTTAGACCCCATGTACTATTCCGCGTTCTATAATGGTTTATTTCCGCCGATTCCGCCCACGGCTGCCACGTCGTTTTTATCGCCGGAATTCAGTGCGTACTACAAAGAATTACTTGCTTCCTCGCAACCAAGACTGGGGATGGCGGGGCAGCACCAGCCGGCTGCCCCAACGTCTAAGTAGACAATGGGATCTCATGTAGGGTTTCCGATGTGTAGCAAACGTCGGTTTCATTTCTAAAGACAAAGATCCGTCGGATTCCTCGCTTCGAATTCTATTTTCATTGAAATTACTCGAGAGGACTTCCTCGTGCGTGTCAATAATAAAGACATTCAGCGAACGACTAATAATCGCTGTATTATAGAAGGACGTGTATTTGCGTTATCGTTTAAGGATTTTTCCATGATCATTTGAATACACTGTCTTTTGAATACCATTCTTCTAAATATTCGATTGTAACGATATAGGGAGAAAAGAGAAAAGGGGAGGGGAAAAAAAAAAGATGCAGTTTCGTTCGAACCCAAAGGAGAAAGAGAGAGGAGAGGAGATTATTCGAAGTTCGAACGTAAAACGATGATAAATGGATACAGTGAAATAGGTGTGTACATGCATATATCATGCAATAAATTAGGTAATAATTTTTTATATGTAACAATAATACGAGATAACTTCATTGTAAATGGAAATCGATGAAACGATGTTTCGGTCTTATTTTAATTTTTATAATATATTCGAGAGAATATTCGATATTAATTAAGGAAAAACGAGCGTACTAAAACACTGTGATAACGATCAAAAAAAAAAAGAAAAAAAAAAAGAAAGATAAATGCTGAACTCACATTAGAAACGAGTGAACGCAATTGACTCTTTTCATACGAAAATACGACGATTTTTTCTACGTTCATTCTTCACCGAGGTTTATGTGTATAGTAACTGCAACGTCGAATGCTAGGAATATATAATATCAATCAACAAGTTCAAGTATAACCTCTTATTTTTTCTTTACTTTTCTTTTTTTTTTTGTAACACGCAAATTTTTCGAGAGATTAATTCGATTCTCCATCTCATATAGGTCCGAATTCCTTCATTTCGAACGTGCGATGTGATAACTAAATAAATATATAAATAAATAAAGAAATATATATATATATATATACATATACATGTATATCGCATATACATATATATGTATATGCGAGATCTTTAACCGACGGATCGTCAGAATGTATAATTGTTTATTGTATAACGATAAATCTTACGTAGTAACGATCGCGAAAACCCTATTCTACTGTGTAAGTTTAGACAATTTTCATTGTATTGACACGTACACACACAATCACCATACACACTGATCTGTAGTCAGCTCTAACAAATAAGTGCACGCAAGCGATGTTATAGCAACGAGATATGTACATAATGTATATAATCACGTATTCGTTAAGCTAGATAAATTCCCTGCATTATATCTTTCAACATTATGTAAGAGCGTTAAGATTTAGTAAATGTACAGGCTGTCTTATTTGTGTGGCCAACGATAGTCGTATCGCTACATACATATATATATATATATATATATATATA
>NW_016908651.1:340901-342946 GCF_001483705.2 Eufriesea mexicana | reverse complement strand
CATTTGTTTCAATTAAAGGAGCACCATCGCATAATTGACTGACTAAATACGCGCGATCGCTGCCCGGAAAGCGATCGAACATCGCGGGCCACCAACGTTCTGATGAAAAGAAAAGGAAAAAAAAAAAAAGTACCGATGGTATATCCATGTTAAATGTAGACATATTGATAGAATTTGTTCGTTTTAGGATACTCTGATAAAGGAAAAAAAAAAACACAAAAATAAATATCAGATAACGTTAAAACATTCGTAACCCTAAAACGTACAAGAGTGTATGGTTCGGTAATCGGACCGTTCTAGCAAAAATCAGATTTCTATATCGATGTCTTTCAACGATAAGTTGTTCATGTTTGGAGGTTCTTTTACGAAACAAGGGTGAAACGATGAGAGCGAGCGAGAGCGAGAGAGAGAGAGAGAGAGAGAAAGAGAGAGAAAGAGAGAGCGAGAGAGCGTTGTTGCAACTAACGATCGCGGTTTTTCGAAAGGTCTTCGAGCTATATATATATATACACCCCCGACGCGTCGAAAGATAGAAAAGCTATATTTTTATTTCATTTGATTTGATCATCGTAGCGCAAAAGGAGCACGAATTATTATTTTTCTTTTTCTCGTTTTTATTTTTTTCTTCATTTCCATTTTTACTGGACAAACGATACTTTTTTTTTTTTTTTTTCGTTCTTATTAGACATGCCTCGAGATGCTTCTCTTGTTCCAATGGTGCTATGTTGCAAAGTATTTCTAAGAAAAGTTCTTGCGTCTTTTATTTTTGTTCCTTTTTTTTTTCTTTTTTGAAGATTTTTACGAAGGAAAACCGTCGGGAAAACAAGAGTGATCGTTGACGTATTTGTGAAAGAAATACGATCTAAGACAGACCTTGTTCGCGAGCAAGTCTGACAAACCGTACTCGATGGCGAAGAAGACTTGCGAATTGAACGTGTGCGTGTATATCAAAGGCAGGTCCGTTATTGTTGCGATTCTATATAATTCCGCGAGATTCATTTAATAACGACTAAAAGAAAGAATGCGAGAAGCGGTGCAAAAGGGGAGAGAACTTTCTTTTTCTCGGAGCAAAGAGTTGGAAAAAAAATGGGGAAAAAAGAAACTATGGAGAAAGGAAGCAAGAGAGGAAGGGCTTGTACGAGAATACGTGCCATAAAACTGCTTAGATAGTGACTTTCAAAATCGAACGATAACGACGGTCGTTTGTATGTGCTTTTAACGAGCCCTTTATCAATTAGAGAGACTATAAGAATGTAGAAAGAAAGTTGAAAAAAAGGAAGTGCAAAATTCCACATGGAAGATTTTATGTAATTTCTTTTTGTTTTGTTACCGTGGTTGTTTTAATCTCGAATTATAGTGCGTGAGCGACGAAGAGAGAAGAAAACTGTGAAAGAATGTGCGAAGCGTGCGTGAGAGGGAGAAAGACGAAGAAACGGAATGAGAGAGACATCAAAGCCGCGCGATCAGACACGAATGTATGAATGAGGACAACGGAGAGAAAATTAGAGAATGATTAATATTCAGTGAAAAAAAAAAAAAAGAAAGTCTATGTTCGTTTTTTTGTTTTTCTTTTGCGAGTTTTTTCTTCATTTTGTATACTTAGCAGTGACTTTTTAGCGTAACCCTCGTTTCCCAATTTAATAATAATTATTATTACGATACAAATATTTTTTATTATATGGGCATTTCAGTTCCTAAATTGGAAATAAAATATCTACTACGAACGATTTCGTTATTGATAGAGAGAGATCAAGCAAGTGAATGTGGCTCCCTTTAGAAATTATAATTCAAACTTTTCATTTAGAAAGTTACAAATTTTCATTTGCAATTTAAAATAAAAACCTTTGAAATTTCACTGTTTCACCGAGACGTGCTTGCTTTTGATCCAAAATACGAAAAGAGAAAAAAAGAAAAAATAACAGACACCGTTTACGTTGCTTCGATAACGATCCTTATAATCGAAAAGCGGCAGCAGCACGGGTAAGTATTATTAAAAATATTACATATATATCAATTATATATATATATATATATATCTATATATA
>NW_016908651.1:333429-339647 GCF_001483705.2 Eufriesea mexicana | reverse complement strand
ATATATATATATATATATACGTATATTCTAGTTACGAATTACCATGGAAAAATATAATGGAATACGAGAAAAGATATTTTCAAAAACGAAAGTAATAAGAATACCTCCGATTTATGTACCTCGAATGTATCCTGTGCACGGTGCTATGAACTCGGCGAAACGACTGAAACGAGAGAAAAAAGATGATGGCGCGGAATGCACGAGCATGTGCCGCGAAATTTAAAATCTCTTTACGGTGGCTATAAACTGATAACCTGTTTAACCAGTTCGGTAATGGTAGACGCGGAACGTTTTGCCTCACAAAATCATTTCTACTCTGTTTTTCCTACTGATCATTTTTACTCGGCATAACTTTCCTATCTCATCGTGTTACAGGATAAAATCCATAGAAACGAACGTGGCGTATCTTCTTTCAAATTACCCGTGCCCGTTTCCAAAAATTACCAACCATAACGTTTCGTCCACAACGAGTCGTAATTTACGCGAGAAATTAGAACGTAGGCTTTACGTGCTCGTTAAATATCCTCAGAGGCATTGCACGTTTTTCTTTTCGTAAGACGCGAATTTATTGATCGACTTCTTTAATCTGAATATTAATTATCGGTCGTCGGCATAAAGGTTAGTCTCACGATCGAAGCTCATGGCAACGTCGCTGGCAACGTTGTTACGGACGTACCTAGGACGAACACAGATACGCGTGGATTGTACACGTAGCGAATAGAACAAGGTGGTAGGGTGGAATTGTGTTTACCTCTCCAGCCCCCGATGACAATCGGCAAACACACTTCGATGTAGGATTGTCGCGCACCGCCGCATGCCAAACTGTCTTTGTGTACGTAGTGTACTAGCGCAAATCTGCATTCAGAGACGAAATTCTCGAAAATTCGCATTCGGGCTTGGCGAAAATTCAACGCAGCATGACCTCACTCTACTTCGACTTGTTAACACCGTGACGAATTTCATTCCGCGACTAACGCAATCTCTTCATCGATACTCCCGCCAAACGATTCGACCGTAGAGGGCGTCAATCGCAAAGGCGCTATCGAGCCTTCGTAAATTAAAGGTTAAACTAATGGCTCACTCATAGAAAAACCGACACGGAAACCGATGAAATTCTCACGGGATAAATTTCACCGCTACGTAATTTCTAACCTCTAACGAATCGTTCGACGATCGTACATTTCGAAGAAAATAAGAATTCTTTTAATCTCTCGAAAACGTAAAATCAATTTTGACGATCTTACCAGGGTCGAGGAGTAATTTCGAAATGAAAGTGTTCCACGCGTTATTTACTCTCCAGGTAAACGTTAAGCCTTATCGAGAATACTCATCGTTATCTCGTAAAAAGTGGAATAAGTTATTTCGAATAGATCGAATGACGTATTTTAAAAATAAATTTTATTTCATTCTTTGCTCTTTAAGAAATTTCGTTAATTTTTTTTTTTTTTCCTCTTCTTCTTCTTCTTGGAAACTAATCCGATTGGGGAAGAGCTCGGATTTAGTGACCGATGAAACGAAATAATTACACCGACGAAGAAAGTCCCTCGAGAGAAATGGAAACGTGAAACGGAGTAAAACACGAACGATTATACGAAAGCGTTCTCGGTCGGTAATAAAGTAAGAAGTGAGTGGACGCGTGCACCGGTATCGATCGAGGAAACAAACGCAAAAGGTTACGCTGGCGTAGATGGAGGTGCGGGGTTTCTTGGACGCGCTTGAACATGGTTGCGGTGACGAGCATGTCATATCTTCGCGTTTCGTGCGAAGCAGAGAATGCACGTAACCGGCGCAAAGCTGTCTTCCGCCCAGTTCTCGTGAACACTTCACCCACCAGACAATAGTTTACCGTATCGACCTATTCTCCCTCCCTCTTCCGTACGTGGCTTCTCCCTCCGTGCTTCGTTCTCATCTACCTCCTCATGCCACCCCGCTCCAGCCAACCACGAACTTGCTCTTCTGGCCTTCCCTTCGTGCCTTTCCGTAGATCCAACTTGTTTCTGTGTGCCATGAACTCCGAAGCTTCCGAGTCCACTTAGGAACAGCTGCGAACAATCCACGAACAGTCGCCATACTTTCCCCAAACTTTCCTCCCATATTTTTCCCACTTTTGCCTCTGTCTCCGGATCTTCCTCTGCATTTGTCCCACGTTTCTCCCTTTATGCCACCCTACTCGCCATCTTACGTCTCTCTTCTAACTGTCGCTTACGATTACGCGTAGACCTAACCTCTACGTTCTTAAAAACTGCGTCGTCTGCTGAGACGTCTCTCGTATTCCACGAAACGCGACCACAGGCGAGCTAGAAATTTCAGGAATCTTACATTTATTCGTTAGGAAATAATTAAAGCACCGACTCGTCGAGGCCCGAGTAACTTTGGATCCAGGTAATCGTTTATCATGGCGGAGTTTGTCGGATAATGGAAGTTAAATTCGGTTTGCTCGAGTGCGAGCGCGGCTCGTAGACTTCGCCCCGGCGCGGTTTCCGAAGGTCGAGATTTGTTCCAAAGTTTGTATGAATGAAACTTATCCTAATATCTCCGTGAACGGCGTGCGGCTTTCTTCGGGCAGTTCTGGCCGGGAGCAGCGTGGACGAAAAGTGCAGAAAGTGGACGGGAGAGAGCACGTGCGAGCCAGAGATCGGTTGTTTCAGCTCGTCCGAATCGTTTCAACCAGGGTCAGTGGAACGTGCTTGTGTACGAACTGTCCGCAACTGTCATTCACCTCGTGGCTCGCCACGCGTTCGCGGCGGACATTTCCGTATGGTCTGCGGGAAAAAGTTATCGCGAAACGGGAAAAATCAAAGTGCCACGTTGGATGAGTTTTCGCGGCTTGAGACTTGTCTTTCATTGGTTACATACATACAGAGAGAGAGAGAGAGAGAGAGAAAGAGAGAGAGAGAGAGGGAGAGAGGGTATCCGGGGGAAAAAAGGGGGGAAAAAAGTTTCGCAACCACCGGTTACTTGTTGGAATATCGTGCTCGTGCAGTTTCATTCGAATTTCGTTCTGTGTTCGCTTTTGTTCCTATCGTCGAAGATTTAAAGCGACTGGAAAAGCTGAAAGAACGGTTAAAGGAAGTTTATCCTCGTTCCGCGTACGAACTTGGACGGTGTATCATTTGCAATTTGCATTGAAAAGTTTCATGCATTCTGTCCTACACACTCGAGGAACGGCACACACGGTAACGAACCTAGAAACTTAAGTCCGCTTTTGCGCTACTTCATCGCGTAACGATGCAGCCAACATTTACCTTCAAAAGCGTCGCATTTGACGGAAATAGGGAGAAAAAGAAACGGACACTTGGCCGAATATATCTGGCTGCATTCGCGGTCATTCGAGGCTCTCGTTACACGTGTATCGCTCATTGAGCTTCCGCGTGAAAAGCTGGCCTCGTTAGCGAAGCACGGGCGCAAAGTTGTTTTCCGGAGTCGCGTGCTCTTCGTTCGGCGACACATCAACTGTCACTGAAGGCGACTTTTCACCGTCTCCGGGATATAAAAGGCGGCCATACTGACCCCGAATCGCGGGTTATCGAATCGTGCCTTCACCGACAGATAGGCATCGAGATGGGTACTGACATACAGTGCGCGAGCGTTGTTCGCGTGACAGCGAGCCAAGCGTACTCTCGTGTCCGTGGTTTCCTCGCCTGACAGCCGTGACCTTCGAACGTTTATCGGTCGAAAACTTCCTTCGCGATTTCGCCTCAGTTTTCGGCTCCCGAGTCCGACGTTCCGCTTCGTACGCAGTGACCTCTGTTTCCCAACCTATCCATGGATCCAGCCGAAAGACAAGTGGAAATAATGGACGATGATGGAAGACGGATAGAATGGAACTGAGCAGCGTATTTCTCTCAGGTATGACTCGAGTTAGACGAACAGTGGGTGATAGAGAAATTTGAAATATCCACGCGTTTCCGATAACGGAGAGGTCTCGATAGCGGTTTTACGCTACCGTCTCTCATCCCTCGATATAGCAGGTATAATTTTAGTACGCTGGATGCTGAAGGGCACAGCGAGAGAAAGGCAGTTGTTCGGTAGGAACTACCAAAGACTAGACGGTAAGATCCACCGTGTAATACTCTAGTTCATTGTTAACCATTACCAGTCGAAACTTACGCTTTCCCCAAACTTATGCAAGCCTTCGATCTACTTGGCGTCTCGAGCGAATTCGTGTCAGTCGCTGATAATAGCAATAAATAGCCCCAGCAACGATTTGGCCTCGTAAAATTTTAGAAAGTGCTCCGGTCCGCATAACTTCCGGCCTCGTGAACTAATCTTCTCCGTTTTCTGGTAGTTCGACGTGGTGGTGAGGTAGGTCGGCATAGTTTCCAGTTGATGCCGCCTTTCTATTCCAACGACTCACCAGGGAACAAGGAAGCATAACGCGCTGGTTGCCGCGACGCCAGACGCCGCCGTGTTCACGAAAAGGATGGAAAAATGAACGCGCGTTGCTTAGAAACGTAAATGCAGTTAAGTTCTGCCTGGATGCACCCAGCAGTTCTCAATATTCTCGATGCGAAACACGGAGCTGTTCTATGCCACTGCGAATTTCCTTCTTTTTTCCGTTTCTTCGTCAAACAAAACCCGTGCCAGGAATAACCAGCGATTAGTGGAAACACGAAAGAGACCAAGAGAAAAAGTATAGAGAAAAAGAGAAACTGAGAAAAAAGCAATTTCGAGAAATAAAAATTTTTCCACGAATTTGAAATTACGTACGTATGTACGTACTGTAGATACGTTATCGATGGTTATTCGAAGAAACGCGCGGTATCTCGTTAGATATCAGGCTGGTTCGTGAAAAGCGAAATAGGAGCGACCGGTGGAGATAAATTTGCCAAGTCGACTCGGACAGGAAAGCTATCTTAAAACAGCAAACCGCTTAAACGTGGCGTTTGAAGGTTAGCAGGCCTCCTGGCGTCGCATCACCGCCTAATAGAATGACTGGTCGTCTGACCACCATAACCTCGCCGACCCATCGACCCCCGCTATACGTTCCTGGGATAAACGCAGAGAGTAAGAGGCGGAGGTGGTGGAGGAGGAGCAGGAGGAGGAGGAGGAAGAGGAGGAGGTGGAGGAGGAGGAGGTGGAGGAGGTGGAGAAAGGTGTAGGAGGAGAAAGAGGGTGGGCAGGGTCGAGGGTGAACCCCTTATTGATTTTTAGGGTGACACTGTCAACCGGCGAGTGTTGAGACCCCCGCGACGGGAGGGACTTTGAAACGGCGAGGAGTGAGAAAAAATGTGGCGGCCGCTGCGCCATTGCACGCGCGAAAAACATCCCTTCTGGAGAATTTTTTTTTCAACGCGAACGACAACGACGACAACGACGACGACGACGACGACGACGAAGAGAACAACGAAATTCGGCCAGGGTTTCGTACGCGTGGAAAACGATCTCGGACGCTGTCCGATCGCTCCACGGTTTCCGCTAGAATCGCGAAATATTTTTTTCGTCGCGTAAAAGTGGCGAGTGCGGCGGCGGCAGCGGCAGCGGCGGCGACGGCGGCGGCGGCGGCGGTGACAGAAAAGAGTAACTGTGGCGAGGCGCAGTCCCGTTGCGGTCGGGGGTTCAGCTCTCGGCGCAGGGCCGTACGCATCCGTGGGCGACGCTCCACGTGGAACAGCTGCCTCCTCGCGTCGTCTTGCATGTTTTACACGACGTCTCCGGCTACTCGGATCGTGGTTTAGTTCTCGCGAAACGATCGTCGCGTACGTGGACAAATCTCTCGAGCGTTCTCTCTATCGCGTTTCTTCGCGTGGAAACACGTCGTCGTCCGAATTCCCTCTGTATTATTTTCTTTTTTTTTTTTTCCATCTTCGTAATCGTCCGGTGAGCCACGCCACCACACGTCGCGAGTCGTCGATGAATGAGCAGCGAGTGACGCGTGTGTTTTCCGTAATCGTCTTTCGCACTCGGCCGCACCGCGATATCCTTGCCCGATGACGTGTGTTCTTTGTGCGCCACGCTTTCTGGCTGTGCCGCACGCAAAAAGTTACGAGTAACTTTCGAGTGTTCGCGAAACGGTGCGCCAAGAGGAGGATTAAAGAAACGCAGTGGTGTTTCACCGTCGTCGCGTCGTCAGTTTCTAGTTCGCCGCAGGGGGAGAGCGTGTTCGATTGAAAATCGAAGGGAGGAAGTGTGAGAAATAACTGAGCGGGAGAGAGTAGTGGTGGTAGTGGTAGTGGTGGTGGAGGTGGTGGAGGTGGTGGTGGTGGTGGTGGTGGTGG
>NW_016908651.1:325993-333094 GCF_001483705.2 Eufriesea mexicana | reverse complement strand
GGTGGTGGTGGTGGAGGTGGTGGTGTGGTGGTGGTGGTGGTAGTGGTGGTTGATGGTGGTGGTGACGACGCGTGTTGGCCTGTCGTGCCGCTGCTGCGTGCGATTGTTTTCTCACCTAGCCTGTCTGCCGGTGCATCGCTCTTTACGAACGAGCCGGCGTCTCGTGTTGTTTACAAATCAACGCGATTACGTTGCTGCACGTCGTGTACACACGGCGTTACTCGCATGCAACAGGCGACACCGCGTTGCCAAAGTTTCCTCTTGATTAATCGATCGGAAAATACAACCGGTCCGAGTGATAATTCTCAGGAATAGGAATTGAACGCGCTGGGTGGAACTGCGTAGACGCGAGCACACGGATATACGAAGAGAACGGAGGAAGAAAGAAAGCGTAGACGAACGCGACGACTACGCATTGGCGTAGAGCCGGCAAGGACGGTCGCGCGTCTAGGGAAAAATCGCTGAAAAGTTTCGGGTGCACGCGCAAGGAATATGAGCCGTGTGTAAATACGCGAAGCTAGCGCGCGGCTTAGAATCAATACGAACGTATTACTTAGGCGACCAGGTTTAACCAGGATCGAGAGAAAGCGAGGCGAGTACTGGCGGAACACGCGCGTGTCGAGCGGCCGAGAAATTTTTCGACCGGCGTGTAGGAAAGGTAGGAGACAAACGGCGCAGGAAAGACGGCTGCCACGGAGCTACGTGTCCCTTGATGGGGTGTGCTTTCGATGTGTTTGGGCGAGGTGTGAGGCAGTCGTTGCTGCCGCGTCGGCTCATGCAGCCGGTCTGCTAAAAATGGCAGCGCCGTTCGATTTTCACGTATGGAATAACAATTATTGGCTACGACCGAGAAAGAAATCCAGTTGACATCCGGGCGCGGGCAGCTTGGTGGGACAGTGAGTACCGAACACGTGGTCCGTGAGGGAGCAGCTAGTCTAGTTTACTACTAGGTGCGTGTGTCGACTAGCTACACCCCTGGCGCACGTGCGTACGTGTATTTCCGCGAGTCGTCGCGAACGGTGCACGTGTGAGTGACAAATCGCGAGTGAAAGTGCTGGAGACTAGTGACTTTTTTTCCTACCGTCACGCGTTTCTCACAGGCTTCCTGTATTTTCCTTCGCGAAAGCTGTCTTGACAGTTGAAACTTGACGTTTCAGAGCGTCCGTGTCGCGACGCTGTCTCGTTCGTCCAGTGTTTACGACGTACGTAGTTTCGCCGTATGGCCAACCACGAGATCGATCAAGTGCGCCCGTATGGTAGACGGAAAATCGATCCTCCTTACCCGTTTCGTAGATTATCGCGACTATTCGCCCGATGCGAATTGAAACGCGTGCATCGAAACCTCGGTAAATAAGAACGCGCGAGTGCTGTGGCGCCACCTGCGCGCTACGTCCCTGGCGAGGGTCGTCTGTTGACTCTGGTGGTGTTTATTCGCGCTTGCCTCTTCTCTCTCTCTTGCACCGGGTCATTTGTGTTTGGACGATCGCGAATTTTTTTGCAATGTGACGGCAAAATGAATGAAGATTAGCGTGATGTCGGACCTGTGCACGCGCCTAACAGTGGGTGCGCGCCTGGATCTCGACTGGAAAGCTGCTGGAACGTCTTGAAACAGGTCGAAAATCAGCGTGAAAATGCCGGCAACGCGACTGTACAGGTGCCCATTGTTATCCCTAACTTTTACGTTTTTCGATGAAACGGTGCGTCGACAGACGACGAATCCGGACTCTTGAAAAGTATCGCGAATCGTGCTACGTACGCTTCAAGTGCCCTCGGCGCGGTGGGACTCGCGAAACGCGTTCTAACCACGTCGTAGGTTAGGTTACCGGCACATAACCTTAAAGCGATTTTCATTAGAACTCAAGTTACTGTACACGAAGCACAATCGAAACGTGTACTTCCTGTGATCTCGTTCCATCGACGACAAAGTGTATTGGCGAAGATTGACTATTCTTTTTTTTATTACCAAGTGCTGATTCCTACATAGTGGGTGATCGGTGCAATGGAATGAGCTGGGTGACCATAGGACAATGAAGGCCAATGGAACAAACAATGGTGATTTTCCTTACTTTCTTAGTCGTTGTACAACTTTCTGGGAAAGTTATTTCATAAATTGCTCTATCCGGTATGTTCTTTCTACAAGCATTGTTCCACCTGAAGTGTTTACATCGTGTTTACGTGTTACTTCTCACACTGCAGCTTCTACGGTGTAACTCGAAGGGCTCATTATGTCTAATATAGATAGAATTTGAACAAAACAGTAAGCTTGATCTGTTTTATCATAAGCAAACGAGTTGAAAACATATAACAGTCGTTGGAACCTCTACGTACCACGTAATAAGCAAAGTATGACAAAAGTTTGACTCGTATTGAAGCGTACGACATTGAAGGTGATAAATTGCACGTCGAATGGAATCAGAGAGCACGAGCACATAGTTATTCGCTGTTTCTGAATCGATTCCTTTGTTTCTTGCAACTGATGTGCCCGTTGGTATAAAAAGTAGACTGTCACCAAAGCATACGTCGTGCAATCTGTCTCATGGTCCCATGTTTACAACTTTTTATCGATTAAGGCAAAACACAATGTAAATAACACGAGGTAACCTTTATATTTTTCAGGCTGTAGCCGCCTAAACACGCCATTGGCAGCCACTACCACACTGGAGGATCCGGGAACGCCAGCCTCTTGGAAGGGCCCGCCGCCCGGCTCGGAGGCATCGCCCTTTACACCCAACTCCGTTGGCCAGGGTGGTGGCCCTGGTTCAGGTCCTTACAACAGTACAGGTGGTCCACCGAGTAATGCGGCCTTCCAAGGCCCAAGTCCGTTTCCCGGTGGCGCTGGTAGTCCAGCGGGGGCGCCTCCTTATCAAGGACCTCCACCTGGTTCCGCGACACCCCAATATACTGCCTCGCCGGCGCCTAGTGGTTCCTCGACACCTGGTCCTGGACCACCGCCGAATTCGTCGGGCTTCCCTCCGCCGCCGAATAATTCCGGGCCTCCGTACAATGGGCCCGGTCCAAGTCCGTTCGGCTCGCCATCTGGCGGGCCGCCGCAGTTCGTCGGTCGACCCGGTTCCTCGGGACCACCGTTTGTACCTCCGGGAGCAGGGAATCCTCACTTCCCTTCGCACGGACAACCGTTTGGCGGACCCCAATACGGACTGCCACCTGGAAGCCCGTTTGGACCCGGTCACCCGATGACAGGGCCTATCGGGCCTGGACATCCCGCGATGATGGGACCTGGCGGACCCGTCGACAGGATAGACCAAGGGTAAGTCTCGACAGTTTCCTATTTTCCCGACGCGTTGCTTATCATTCGAGACACCCGGTCATCTCTCATCTGCTTAGTCTCTCTGGTAAATCGAACCGTGCCTTGTCTTGCATGCACACGGGCTTCTTGTTTGATAAGTAACGCGTCCATCTTATTTAGCGAGTAAGTAATCCTGGCGGTCGTAGCGTACACCCCGTTAGCGAGTTCTCGGTACACCGAGTACGTAGCGCGTTTGATAACGCGTAATACCGATCGTTTGATAAATCTAAAACGGAATACCGATTCCTGCAAGGGAGAACGTTTTACGCGGTAACAGAGGGCCGAATAATCTCGAGGCGAAAAATCAGCTAAATTAATCCATATCCTCGTATTGCACGCACGCGATAGCATCAATGGACTTTCGTGGCTCGGAGTCGCGCGGTTGAAAAGTCGTCACCATTAACGTGTAAAACATAAGAGCACTACGTGTGACACGTTGTCGGGCTGCTAACATTCCTAGATAACGCGGTCCACAGGTAGCCACTGTTATTTATCACTCGTCTCCCGGTTAGTCCGCATTCTTGCTGATAATCCCGCTTCAGCAGGGCTACGTTCTTGCCCTTTGAAAACGGTCTCGATCGTTTGCATCGACGTCAATGCTTCTGTAGTCGGACAACTCGTTTTCGAAATCAGTTACACACGGAGCAGCGAGCCTGGCTGAATGCTTCGATGCGATAAAAGCCACAGATGTTTCAGTATGCGCATAGGGGTCGTCGATGTCGTGTATCAGCGGCAAAGTTATAAATAGCAACGAAACTAGCAACTATTTTCGAGCTGCCCTAGGTGCAACAATCGAATTTTCCGCTAAAGGGGGGCGGTATGTTTGCCCCTTCTCGTGCGAAAATGAGAAACACTGGCTTTCTTAAAACTCGATTCCATCAAATCGAGATCGAAGATAGGTCTTCCTTTTTTTCCCCATTTCTTTTTTTTCTCGGCGCTTGCCAAATTTTCTGCCCGATCGTTGCCAGACATTGCGAAAACATATTGTTGTTAAGTAGCCTTTTTGCAAAGAGAACAAGCCTTGGATCGCGGCTGCAGACGAAACCTGTAATGAACGGCGCCAGTAGCGAGTCACTCGGTGCTAAACTTGGCAGCCGTGTCAGTGATTCACTATCTGCGATCTAGATTATTGATACACTAAAAAGAAAAATACCTGAGCGTTATCGATGCTCTGAAAAGAGTTGGAAAAGAGTTGACGTTTGGAGAGTCGTGTCGTGCGTCGGGGCAGCCGCCGTGTACGCGTACTATAATTTATACAAGGGTGACTGGACCGCGGAGAACTACGTAAACCAGTTTTTCGAATAGTTTTGTAACAGACGTCTCTAAAGGCGTGACTCGATCGGTCGCTAAATCGGGTGAGGGCGCTTGAACGCATTATTCGAATTTCCTTGCGCCGATAACTTTGAAGCCGGAGCGGGGCGGGGGGCACGGGGAAAAAAAGGAAAGAAAGGAAAGAATAAAATGAGAGAAAGAAGGGAAAAAAGGGAGTCACGACTCACGTAATAAGTTCTACGACAAGATCCAGAGATATCGAAGGCGTTCGAAGAAATTTTTAGGCGCGCGTTACACGCGAACCATCGACGTATCTCTCGCTCGGTACCTATGTGCGTGGGCATGCATGAATTCCTCACGCGTGTGTTTACGCGTGTTCGAGTTTACAAGTACCTTAAATCTTTGTAAACCGTCGAATCGGCCGTGTAAATGCGAGAGAAAGCTGGCGTATCGCTAATGGCGGAGTCGCCCGACGCGGTTCGTTGTTTATGAAAATTCGAAGCGATCAAGCTCGTGCTTCCCGAACGTTTCTAAGGGATCGAGCGTGAAGGCTCCGAGAGTTCGGATAATGTATCAATCGTATAAATATCATCGACGTAAACCACTGGTCGTCCAAGTAATTTTTCGCGTTATTTTCCCTCCGACGATGATCGACAAGAAAATCAGTGCCGCTTATGAAGTCAGGCAGCTAGTCGGTAATTGATATCGCATAAAATTTATTACCGTCTATAATCACAGGAGACACACAGTTCCGTTCGGGTTTCATTTAGGACACACGTGAACCGCATAAACAACCGGTCTCGCTTAACGAGGATTTATAAAACGGCAATGATAAGATCGCGGCAGACGCAGGTCTCCTAATATGAATTTTAATTTCTGTCAAGCTTTAATTAACCCCCGCTAACCCTATAATTTTCTCGACGTTGAATAATTGTCTACCTGTCGCAACTTAGTTCGCACTTCTTCCCCCTCCGCTTCATCCCGCTTTCGCGGGAAGCGCGTCCTATGGCGAAGAAATTGCAGCAAGATAAATTAACGACAATGAAGTGGACTTCTGCAGTCTATATCTTTTCTTTTCTTCCCAACCCACCTTTTGTCCCTCGGTTTCTTCCTTTTTCACCTTTTTCCACCGTAATATCTTGCTTCTTTTTTTTCTCCCTCCCCTATCGTGTAGTAACCAGCAGCGCGTATTGTTCGAGGCAGACTCGAAGAATAAAATAACGGTGTTACATTCTTGGCAGGGATTGTACCGCGGGAGGTGACGCCATACTTTTGTAGGAGGTAGTACGCGACCCACCTCCCCTTTTCTCCCTAAACCCTCCTAGCCACCCCGTGTTACGGAGGGCGGGTGAACCAACGAGTGGAGGTAGTGTGGGGGGCATCAGGGTGGTACGAAGGTTCTCATATTTCCTGTATTTTAATTTCTCACCATATCTCACCGGTCTACGCTCTTTTACGAATTATTCCCCGTTTCTCTCCCGTGTCTCTCGATACTCGTCGTTCCTCCGCTATCGTTAGGGTAACTCGCTTTAAGAAGACCGAAGGCACGATTGGCTCGATGCTACTGTCGGATCGATAGAACGTGTCAAGGATGCGTATAAAAATCGAGATACAGCGACGCGTGGAATCCCGAAGGAAACGCTATTTTCCGCCAATTTCCAAAATTTTCTTCCACGATCGAAAAAATAAAAACATCCCATTTAAAAAATGAAAAAAAAAAAAAAAGGAAAAAAGGCAATTCGAATGGTGGAATTCGGTGATTCGAGCTGTTGGAATATCCGGGGGAGGGAAAAAATGGCTGAAAAAATTAATCATCGGTTTTTTTCGCCGCAGCAAAAAGTTTGTTTGAGAACCACTCGAGCTCCCTTCCCCCTCCTGGACTTCCTTGCTCCTCGGGTTTGGGTTGGGAGAGCAAGGGGGATGGGGCCGAGGGAAAGCGGGGCAGCGGCAGAGTAACGGGGGGATAGGGGGCTATAGGTGTAGGTAGAAAAGCGAGGATGGGGTGGCGATCCGTCGGTCTGGGCCCAGCAGCTCGCTCGTGCGTCCGCCACCACCGTTTACACTTTCGCGTGTAAAGGAATCTTGGAACGTCGGGATCTCTGGCGTGCGTTTCGTTACCGTTTGTCTCAGGTCGTGGTCGAGCCGCGGTTCCACGCTGTTACTCCCCGGAACATTTGAGAAAACGAGCAGCAGAAATTCGTATCGCTTTATAGCGGCTGGCCAGCCGCAACGAGGGTTTGTTTATACCGCGTTCTTGCCACGGGGCACATAATTGATCGGTATCCTGTAGGAACTTCGCGTTTCCGGTCTCCACTCTTCTTTTTCTTCTTCTTCTTCTTCTTTTTCTTCTTCTTGTTCTTCTTCTACTTCTTCTACTTCTTCTTTGAGAAACGTGGTCTCTACGAACCCTATCCGTTGGTATCCGTGGTCAGTAGCAGAGCCTCTTTTCCTCGCGCAGGTGTAACGTAACGTAATGCTAATTAGACACAGAGGTTCGTGTCATACGATGGTCGATACCTGTG
>NW_016908651.1:288366-325563 GCF_001483705.2 Eufriesea mexicana | reverse complement strand
GCTAATTAGACACAGAGGTTCGAGTCATACGATTTTCGATACCTGTTTAGGGAAGAATCGTAGTACAAGGAGTATGCTCGTAGCGTTGATCGATTAAATTTCAAGGTAAATGATCGCGAGATGGCTGGCGATATGGTAACGAGAGAGGAATTATCGCGGCGAAGACGTGGAAACGAGTAAAGAACGATGCAATTAGCGTTGAAACGCGCGACCGGTAACTTGCGTAAAAGTTGCGTGATGTTTGTAACTAGTTTTACGCGCATCGAACATTACCGCGAGGCAGCCCGGGAAATATTAGTATTAATTAATTGTTAATTAATTTGTTACATAGCGGCGGCGCGACATTCCGTATTGTATCCTCGAGAAAAAGGAGGGTATAATTAACACGGGGGAACAATTACAAAACGGGGGTAGCCCCGTTGTAAAATGAAACGCTCGTTAGAGTTATACCGCGCGTTAGAAGGAAATTTATCGACCGCTCTGTCCCCGGCTTGAAAGTAAAAATGCGATTAAATCGAACGGGGGTGGGTTAATAAATTTCGCCACGCCACCGTGTACAGGGGCGAATTATTCGAATCTTTGTGTATGGAAATTTCGTGTTCCACGTGGAATCGGATATTAAATAATTAACAAACATTCGGAAACGGATAGCGACGTGTCATTCTTTCGAAAGGTCCATACTCTTTTCGTGCATTATTAGCCGCGATGGCGGTGCACCGAGGAAAGAGATAGTATTGATTTTTACCGATATTTAGCCGTGGAATTATCCCCTCTCTCTTTCTCTCTCTATGTCTCTTTTTCTTTCTTTTGCCAGCTCTTTCTCTCCTTATAGCCGTCTGCTTCCTTTTGCTGCCTCGATCCCCCTCCCCCCGCCCCTCTCCGTCTCAGCTCCCTCTAACTACCCCTCCTTTCATCTAGCTGCTTCACCCTTGTCCCCCTCAGGGCCACCCTCCGCAGGCTGCGGCACCCTTCGCGAATCCTGGAGGAAACTAGGTGCCTGGAACAGAAAATCTGAATACCTATGACCCAGAAGAACGTTTCTATGCTAAGCACATGTTAAGTAACGATGAAAAAAACTCGCCTCCGTTGCAACCATCCGCCCCCTTCGTCTAAATAATCGTGTACACACCGGTAGAGGCAACGGGTCACTGGCATACGGCTGACGAAGGGTGGAGCAGGAGTTTGGCGGTCCTAATTAGAATAGATGTCGGGGGTGTGCCCTGATTATGTATCGGTATGTTTCTTATAATTGGCCGATAATGGATGGGTCTAGATGACAAGATAGTTGCTAGCTTAGCTGATGTATAGTCGTCTATTAAGTTTAACGCCCCGGTGGACGGCCCGTTTCGTTCGAGCCTGTAATCGCGTCTAGAACCGTCAGTCGGTCTTTAGGCCGCTTTCTCGATCGTTATTGCTCGATCATCGGACTGTTTCGGAATAAAAGAAGAACTCGGCGCAGGAAGTTTCGCTCGACGAACGGCAACTTTATAGCCGGGGTGTGCGTGCTATCGAAAGTGGATTCGCTTACCTGGACAACGACCACGAGTTGGCCAAGTTTCGCCGACTCGGCGACAAACATTATCGACTATCCGTATTCCGCCGTGTTGTCCCTAGTCAGGAAGCAAACCTCGTCCTTTTTTCGGTACCCCTGGCGACCTCTGTCCGGCCTAAGTCGCAGTCGCTCGCAGCCACGCGATCTTCGGGTATGGCAGCGTGCTGCTGCGAGCACTCTCTAATCGACGCGAGTTTAGCGAAGAAACTCTGCGAGCCCCGGGAATGGGAACCTCTAATTTATAAGGCCAAGATGAGCCAGCCGTGGGTGGAGGGAGAAACGGAGATAGAGAAAGAGCGGCTCTTACTAAAATTCAAAAGTTCCTCGACCAAGTTTACGATGCCGTCTAGCCGGCGCGTCGCTGAGATTCTCTGTCTCCCCGTCCTCTTCCCTTTCCCCATTGCCTCGTATCCTTCCTAGATGTGTCCTCTGCCGTTTTTCCATGCCCACGTAACACGTGAACGCACGAATCATTTTCCAACCCACCGCTTTTGTCCAGCCGAGTCTCAGGCCTCAGCGTTTGACCCTGGTCTCGCTTCTTTGAGCCAGCTTTCCATTCGTCAAATTGTTTTATTGCTCGGTTCTTTGGTCTTTGCACGCGTTGTTGGCCAAACATCCTGGCGAACTCCACTGTTCTTCCACGCACCACCGTGTTACCTGAACGCGGCCCGGAATACATCGAGTGTCATAAACTGCTTTATCCCCGAGGGTGTGCAGGGTGCCTTAACGAGTTTTAATCCGGATAAGAAACGATTGGCACCCCGCAGACCGCGTGTAACGGTACACCGGCGTTAAATGTTGGGTATGGTCAGCGACCCGCCGAGATATCTACCCGGTGTTACTACTCGTTACGTTACAATGCGTTCGATTCTTTATTCGGTCTGTCTGGTACGCGCGTAGCATCGCGACGATTTTCCACCCACCCCGTGCACCAGACTCCTTTGGATTTTTCCGAATAATCGAAACGCGATGGACGACGATTTTAATTACCTCTCCGACCGGGGCACGCGGTCCAATGGCGAATTTCCCGACCTTCGCCGTAACGTTTATCGCGTTATTTACGATTCTCATCGAACGAGCTCTAACGTGATTATCGGTTTCGCCGTCTGCGATTCACCGGTAGTCAGCAAGTAGCCCTTCCATCGAGGACCTATGGAAATCGACTGGCCGATCATGCGTGAATAATATATCGAGATTCGTGTCTCGTTGCGCGAAGCTGTAATTCTAAAGCAGCGTTGCTGTATGAATATTAACCGGGGACATTTATTTTCCCGGGTCGCCCACGACGATCTTAAACCACGTATTTTTTTTCTACTCCGCGCGGCCATGAAATTTATCCACGTCCTCATGCACCTTGCGATCTCGTTGATCCGATGGAAAAATCGAGCAATAAACGGGGGATCTGATGGGAAGGGAACAGGCCCAATTGGCGATATCGTGGAAATCGTGGATCGAAATGGTGTTTGGAGTTTCGAAAACGCTAGAAATCAAGGCAGAAACAATAAGCTACGATGCAGCACGTCGGAGTGGTGCATCTGCATCGGTCTTCGAATGTTCGTGCCCCTTACGTGCCACCGGGGAATGAGTCACTCTCAATTCTTGGCACAATCGCACATCTGGTCATAGACGGATTGTCCTCGTTCCTGGGGCTCACGGATGCTGTGGCCAGGCTGCCGCTTCCGACTGGAATAAACGTGTCGACAACCAGGCTGCAAGGGAAAAAAATACGAACGCACGAAACGTCGGTCACGGAGAATGCTAACGAGGCCATGTTTTACTTGTACGAGCTAAATGGTTCACGGTTATTTATTTTCTACGAATATCGAACATTGTTTTCGCTCGGTAGCGTAACATTTGGAACAAGGGGGTTAGGGAACATCTGATTTGGCTAAATATATACGCCACGATATAGCTATCTGTATACGTATGCATATGCGGATCGACTAATTCGACGTATTAGAGGATAAATACGACAGGTAGTAGGGAATAGTCGAGCATCGAGCAGATAAACGAAAGTTGCTCGATTTTCCATTGACGCTTTGAGTGTCATGGGGGCTAGGATAAAATTTCCATTATTCTTACGATATAAGGATGAATTGTTAAACAATATGGCAAAGAAAGAACGGTGGAAATTATTAATGTCTTCTATTTAAAGTTCTCTATTTATTCACGATGTTGGAATATTTAAAAATTGGTTAGAATAAAGAAAACATCGTGGGGGGTCCTTCCACAGGGGGGAGGGTTGTTGATGTCGGTTTGTCGCAGGTATGCTCGATGTGAGGGTGGTGCTAGAAGGGACGAATAGAAAAGAAAGGGATGCGTTTCGTCCTGGGCCTGCTAGTGAACACAGGCTACCTAGCAGGCCCCTGCCTTAGACGGGGGGATACTATTGGAAAGCTTGGAAATCATATAAATAGAAAACGCAGGATTTTTACCGAACCTTCTTCAAGTAGGAATCCATCTATTGGCCATCTAATACCGCCACGATATAAATTCAAAAAATTAGTATCGCCGAATATCAGTGACCACCATGGCCCCATTGAGGGGACAAGGCGTTAAGCGGATTTCGATGGAAAGAAACGAGTGAAAGAATCGGAAATTCGCGAGGGATTCGGTTGGCAGAAATATCTTCGTCTTTGGCGTTGCTTCGGTCAAGGAAATTCTCGGTCGCGTTGAAATACCACGGCCGAGGTCGCATTTGTGCTAATTGCACGGGAAGGGTGGCCGCGGGGATGACCCACGGGAGAAGCTGGCGCAGGTGGGGTAAATGGTCATGGTAAACGCGTCAACTTCGTAACGAGTGTGCTCGGATGAAAGTCTCTGGAATCGAGTTGAAAAATTATGATAATGTTCCCGGTTACAGTTCAGAGAGACGGAAAGATTTCTCCAAAATCGTACTTCAAATTTGCAAAGCCATCAGAGACGCGCGTTGGAGCAGATCGATCTCTCGCGTAGTGGTCGGACCCAGTGATCTCGGATCTTTCGATTATTCCGCACGCGAGTTTGCAGTGCTTGTTCGAGTTGGAAGGCTTGACGGGGAACTTTGTAAAACGCGAGGCGAATCGAACTCGCTGGCAGTGCAATGAAACAATTAATAGCAGCCCGAGAGGAAAGAAAAGGAGTCGTTCCGCAACGGGGATCGAGTTCCTCGGGAAATCATTATTTCGTCCGGCTTTGCGCGTTTCCCGGCGTTTTCCATTTCTTCGGCAATTTCCGGCTCTTTCTCCGCGCGCCGCGAGCTACTCGATCCTTCTCATCGAAAGCGGCTCCCCTTTCCTAACCAACGAATGCGACGTGAGTCATTAGCGCAGGTCACGGCGTTATTAAAGACAATGAAGCAAACTTTATACGAGCGGGGGTACGGGGCCAATTACTTGGCAATTAGTCGAGCGAGCAACAAGTGAGCATCGCCACGGACCTCTCTCTCTCTCTCTCCCTCCCTCTCTCTCTCTCTCTCTCTCTCTGCCTTTCTTCGTCTTCTATTCGGACCACCTTCTCGTTCGCGTCTTTCCCTCCATCGCGAACCTTCGTCACGTTGCCCGAGACACGATCGGCGATGCCCATTCGATCCTCTCTGTCTCGCAACTTTTGCAGAAAATTTAATCGTACAGGGTACGGCGAACAGCCCCAGCCCCCCCTCGGCCCGTGGTCTCAGCGGCGGAACGTCTCCGGTGATTCAGAGGTCTTTATCGAATTAACGGGTCGCGTATAACATTTTGTTGTTTCGCGAGCGACACGCGTGTAGGGCTGCAATTTCAATTTGTCCAGGCTTCGGTATGCACGGGAACTTTCGCTAATCGCGATAGTCTTGAGAGATCCCTCTCCTTCGATCGTCGATCGAAGAAACCGATTCTGCCTGTCCTACCGATGCTGATTTCACTTGGGACTCATTAACACGTCCGTAATTGGATGTACCGTTGTAATTGCGAATCACGTGAACGCAAGCTGGAATCTGGTCTTCTGCCAGACTTTTAAAAACGTTCTCTGACCCGTTATAACTAGAATTTCAACCTTTACCGCTTCTACCCGCGCCCACCGCCCAAATGTTCGATGCGGATTTATTTCGAAATGGTATCTCCGCGATTTCATATCCAGGCGTGAAATTTTTTCCCCGTTTGTTACCGTAGCAGCAGGTAATTAGTATCCAGTTACATCGATACCAGCTAGTTGGCCTGGTATTAAAATATTAATAATGCACTGTTTATTAACGCGATTTCTCTAAAGACTGATAAATTTCCACTGTCTCGATTTACCGCGTTGCGTCACAGACAACATCCATTTTTACGCGTAATTCCAGAACGACCGAATAATCCCGACGAATACAATTTTAAACAAACAGCTCCCCTCATTATTTATGACCACTAGACGGCTGCATTAAAAATAATGATGTTGCGCCACAGTCCCTGGCACGAGAATCAATGAAGCAATTAAATTGATAAGTTTGCCTCGTTATATTTTCATTCTTTTGTCGCAGCAATCAAACTGTAAAATTATGTTTCACCGGTTACACCGTTTCACGCACACGCGTGTACGCACGCGTAATTTTCCCCACCTTTCGGCCGTGTGTCGGCCAACTTAGAATTTTAATTACAATTGTTACCCTGTCGCGTTCACCCCTATGGGAGCCTTCGGATTTCACGGATGGTTAAAAAACTTGCCACTCTAATTACCGCCCTTTTCATTTTCGGCTTCGCTATGATAAATTTCCCGCGTATTCGCTCCTTTACGATTTTTGACATCGACAGTCGTATCATCGCGCGCATTCTTGGCCATTCGGGTAGACGCGAACGAAAGGCACGCAAAGGGTGGCAACACGTGTACACTCTCGATCAAGAGCACGGTTCCGGCTTTCCCAGCTCTCGTTCCTCGGTTTTTTGCGAATGAAGGTTGAACAAGTGAAACTCATTGGCGATGATATAAATGTAATATGTGCTGGGTCAATCTAGTACGAATGATGTTTGAAAAAATGTTTAGAAGAATAAAATAGTGCCAGAATAAAATATTCTAAGTTATGTGAAAATCGCCAAAGGGGAAACATTGGTATGTAACGGTTAACTCCTTCTCGTACTTTAACGAGTCTGACTCGTGATGAAGATATTGGCCCAAACATGAATATCACGAGCCTGACACGTGATGAAGTTATTGGCCCAAACATGAATATCACGAGCCTGACACGTGATGAAGTTATTGGCCCAAAATCGAATATCACGAGCTAGACTCGTGAACAGAAAATCGGCCAAAATATAGGCTCGCGAACGTGTCACGCGTATTTAAATTTTGGCTCGTATTGCGACTGTTTTCGAGCATCAGTCTGGTCTGTTCCCCGCGCGTTGATGCCTACTATTTGGGCCCGCATTTCATCGAACTAAATGTCACGAGAAAAGGTTAATAAGAGAGAGAGAGAGAGGGAGAGAGAAGAATTTTGTAGAAAGTGTCAATCAATTTTTTGTTTAAAATAATTTATCTCGAGTTGTTTCCATTATTTAGATATTTTTATCTAAATATGCTAATGCGTCAGCTGGAAAGAGAAACGTAGAAGATATCGGTGTCCATTTTTGGATAAAAAGATCCATCCACTGTTCCACGTTCGGATAATTTCCGCGAATCTTGTTCCCGTCGATTTTTCCTCTCGCGATCTATGGCGTAACGCTGGGATCGATCCTCGACCGTGTTATTATCTCGTCCAGAGATCGAGAGGCATCGGATCGACGAATAAGTCCTCTCGCTTTGATATCCGAGAGAGTTCTTTCGGCGAAAAGGTCCTTTTCGCTCGGGAAAACGCGGGAAAAATTTCATCTCCGCTTCTCGATAAGTGTCTCTACTTTGTCGCGTACGTATAGGTATTTAATTTAACTAATGGCGGTATTACTTAATGGCCGTAGGAGCTCTGGCAGATTCTTCCCGCTCGCGATAGTAGGTACATCGAAGGCCCCGTTCCTGCAGTTTAATTGATCCATATCGATAACTGTTTCCGGAAGACATTTTATACGTTATTAGTGCGTGGCAATCTCGAGGCACGCGTTACGAATTCATTAACTCGCTGCAAGATATATTCCAGCGATACTCTGGCCGCGTACATTATTATCTTGCACCTACCAGTTTTATCGGACGACGATACCGCGTCTACAAACCACGACAGCCACTTAAAATCTTGTTCTCCACGGAGCCCATTTCTCTCGGCCGTTCTTTAATTGCTGGCATTTTAATCGCTGTACGTCATTCCGTTATTGCGGAACAAATTGCTGCATGATTGGCTGCTATTCCCCTCTCCTCATCCGCAGAAATCTAATGTCGAATATTCCGGGAACTCGCCGGCGAATATCTCGAAAAAATACCGGCACTTTACATTCCTAAAAGCTGGCCTCCGATCGAGATCCGTTCGGGAAGCTGCAAAAGTTTCGCGATTTCTCCGAAGGAAAAGGGAGAACACGCGGGAATGGATGGAATAAAAACGAGAAATCACCGAAAGATCGCGTGATTTTCGCCCGACTCTGATTGCCTCGCGTTCCCCGGCAGAGCCACTTTGTATTCCGCCAAGTCGAAATATCGCGAATCTTTCTCGAAATCCTCCTCCTCTTCGGCGGAAGCAACGAAAATCAACGAAAACGCGCGTCCGATCGAGATCCGGATTTAATTTCGTGCCGACTAGGCGCGCAAACGGTTACAAACGTGCAATTCGTCCGGATAATTTGTCGAAAGGGGAAACATCGTGAGGGGGCATTGTTGTTCGCAACTGGCATTTACCAGTTTGACGTAATCGTCCCTCGCGTGCTTATTCCAACCACTCTTTGCTCACCCCGCGAATTTTCCCTTGAGAAATACCCGACCCGAATACTCGGCGACTTACAAAAAAGGAAAAAAGGAAGAAAGAGGAGGGAAAAAGAAAGATTTGGTTCTTTCGAGTCGTATGAATATTAATACGCCAAGTTCGCCGTGTGGTGCGTTTTGTGTGCTCGCCGCTAAATTTGAATGCGAGAATAACTACCGCGGGGGAAGAGTTGTCTCTGGGGTTGCATAATCACGTTCCACGATATCCGGTGTAATTCTTCCATCGAGGTGAAACGCCATTATCTAAAACCGACAATGACGCTGTACTTCTGTCCGGACTAATTCCACGACTGGGTATGAATCGTTGGAAAAAGTCGCAGGAATTCGAAGCTCGTTCCCGATTCTTGGCTTCATCGTCCTCCGTGTACCGTCTCTGTAAACTATAAACTATTCCGTGGCAATGGGGAAAATAAAAGGCGCATCGACGTCGAAATACCGCGATAATATCTTCGATTGCCCGCGATGCAAAAGACTGCGGCTACTTTTGCATCGCCCTGTACCAGCAACCCCCGGGGGTGGTAGGCGGAGGATGGGGCTGCGGCGGGCGTTTTTCAAATAATTACATCGAGCTGCGGTGGTGGTGGGTTGCCATGGCAACCGCAGTGCCTTCAGCATCCTACGACTGAAAGCAACCGGGCAACCGTGCGATGCAACCCGGTTCTCTCCCTTGGTTCGTACTTCGCGTTGGTTCGCAGCGTTTCCCTGGACCATTTGTGTTTCAACGTTTCGATGCTGGATCGGACAACTCGGCGCGTGGATTAGTAATCCCCGAGTATATTAATTTCCGCGTAATTCCTTCGTACCTTAAAAATATCCCGGCGAACGTTCGCGATTCGGCCGTGGAAGACTCGCGAATTTATCGACGAGCGAAAAATTTCGTTACGTAAATGTAACATTAAAAGAATTTAAGTCGCCGTTGGGTTCGTTTCTGAACCGGCGAGAACGTTGTCTAATAAGGGCGTAAATCGTGGAAAGCGCGATCTTTATTTAGCCGTAGGTTAGAGATTAGAGAAAATCACTAGCAGCCTTTACCAGGTTCCTATCTGTTTCGTACGCCGCGGTAATATTCCACGGTTCCCTAGTAATATTCCGTGTTTACCGAGATATATTTAGTTTATTATTCTATTCGGCCTTCCGAGCGATTCTACGAAAGGACACGGTTTCGCCTAAATATGCGTGCCACGGAGTGTCCAATTACTCTTGTCGTCAGCGTCCATTTCGAGTTGCGTCATTCTAATTTCAACCGATTAGGATAATCCTCTGGACGAGGAACACGATTAGATCAGCTCGCGAAACCACGCGTCCAGCTCGCGTCTGTTTCCGCTGCGAAGAAACGACTGCTCTTTTTTCCACCGGAGGTTAGGGGTGAACTTTCAGTTCGTAAACTTCCACCTGCTATGACCTTGACTTCCCGTTAAAGTTTACCAGAGCTTATTTCGCAGTTACGCAACGTGGCCACTGTCAGAAGGGAGGGGTCTCAGGGCTGCGATCGTAAATTCCGTCACGACGCGTGCACGCGTTACACGGTGACGTAGCGCGACGCGAGTACAGGTGAGACGAATTTTCCCAGGTGGTCTGGTCGAATTCTAGACCAGGTTCGGAAGGCGAAACTCTCACGGAAAAGTCAGTTACGAAAAGATCGCGATTTTAGTCCCTCTTCCCTTGTTTTCTCCTCGATCTTCGTTGCTGGTTCGATTGCCAGATAGCATTGGAAAGGAGTAAAGGCGCGTGGACTTTGCGTCGCGAGCAAAAATAAACCGTGAATCGTTTTCCCGTGGCACGGAGACTGGAAGGAAAGCTGGATCGGCGGCGAGGAGAGGGGAACTACCCCGACGGCGCCAGGAAGTGGCTAAAACGTCGGGGTTTACGGCGTGTCTGCGTTACGAATCGACATGGCCCCTCGCGAACTCACCTTCTCTCTTTCCTTCCACCTCTCGGTCGACCTACTAGCGACCTACACACCTAACCTGACGTGCAACGGGTCAAGCAGGACTCCGGAGAGTCGCGAGCAAGAGAGGGAGAGAGGAAAGGAAGTGAACGTGCGAGCAAGAGAGGGAAGCAAGGGGTTGGAGTGGGGTCAGTTCGTGACCCGACCACCTGTGGAAGCAGCCGGTAGCTACTTCTTGTTTGCTGTTTGCGCATACCTACCTACCACTTATACGTACTACTACGTATTACGTAGGCGAACCACCAGCCAGCCGATGACCGTGGTCACGGTTAGAACCGAAATTACGCTGCTCCAGCTTCTCCGCGGACTCGTGCAGCATCGCGCCGCCTTCCTCTGTTCCTTTTCCTTGCGCTACACACCGCCAGACCCGTGTTTGCGGCCTGAAAAGTTAGCGCAGTTGTCGATGCATCGACACGTCCAGGGTTTACCGCTGTACCCCGACACCTACTCCTACCTGCATACGAACGTTTCTACCGTGTTATCGCGATTAATCAACCGGATCACCCGCCGCGCGAGCTCTCGCGATTTTTCGCCAATGTCTAATTGCTCGATAGCGTGCGCTCGCGCCAGCCGCTAATGGGACAACGCGCGCGGTCAATTAAGGAATTGAGATTAACGAGGGAATTTTCGCGAAGCGGTCCCGCGCGGATGGTAAGAAGGCTCGGGCGCGAGCGTGTACCATCGCCGCGAAATCTGCTTGTCACCGGTAAGAACGAACAATTTCGGGGCAAGAAAATGAAATACGGTAAATCGTTGGAAGGAAAAGCAGTGGAGTGCCAATTACGTGGCGCCTAAACGATGACGTGGAATGACTGATGACGCGATTAACCGCGGAGGTTAATGCTCGCGCTGTTTTTCTTGCTGAATAACATCGCGATTGAATGCACTTTTTTCCACGCTTTTCAGCCCGACGTAGGTAGTTTGCTAGGAGCTGTTAGCCCTTTGCCCGCTTCTCTATTCTTGATGATGATTGCGGTAATGCAAAGTGATTTTGCGGCAGCTCGCGTTCAAGATTGAAAAGGTTTTTACGGAATGTGATCAATGGGAAAAGGTAATAAAGGCGGAGTTTTGCTTCATACGTCACGAGGATAATGGGGGAAAAAGGTGAATCGTTCTTCGCGGAAAACGCGAATAGTATTCCGGGTGTGAAAAAATGAAAGAAAAAAAAAAAAAAAAGAAGAAAAAAGAGAAAAAGAGAGAAAGGAAGAGGAAATAGAAACGCGGGGTCCGGTGGGCTTTTTAAACGGTTTAGAAGTTCGCGTGCACGAGCGTCGCGAGCCGCGAATTACATTATCATGCATTATTTTGACAAACATTTGTCGCGTGCGGCACATCGTCCAATAAAACGGAACAATTTACCGCGGCATTTAGACATAATTATAACTTAATGCGCACTCCGTCTGTTTGCGATTGTAATTGCAACGGTAACAACATTTAGGTTCGTTCACAATGCCGCCGAATTATTCAGCGTGCCCCGTGTTTTACGCAACGTAAATGATTCCCATTGATCGAGTCCGCCGCGATGCCGAAATTTCTCCGCGAAATCAATTTATCACGAGATATTCCGTACACGCCGCGACTCCCGGGTCCTTCCGTATAAAAATCCTCGGATAATTTGTCCACTTGTCCGGAATTAAGTCGAGGCTTTGAAAAATTTCGACGTCCGAGGGAGAGCGGAGAAAACGATGCGGGAATACTTAAGAAAACGAAATTGCAGTCGTAAAAGGCGCGGTACAAGGACGCTATCTTACAATCACGGCCATCGCGAAACGCACCGTACGTATGGGAACGAAACGAAACGAAGAAAAGGAAGGAAAAGGAAAAGAGGAAAAAATAAAACGATTGACGAAAAGAAAGAGGGGGAAGAAAAATTGCGAGAAAAAGTATCGTAACACGGGGATATCGCGAGGAATACCAATAATCCTCGCATCTTCTTACGTTTGCCTCGATTTGCCCGTCCAAACGTCCCGGCATGTAAACTTTCTCGCTCGTCGAATTTTACGAGCAGGTTATATCGCGAAGGATACCTTAACTCTCGGGGTATCGGTAAAACCACGGTATCTCGATAAACATACTAAATTTAACTTTTCCGATAATTAAGACACTAAACTCCGGCGGTAACGAGCTTTACCCACTCGATTCGCTGCCCCGGTAATCTGGCCGAGATAACAAAGATTCGTAAAAGACGAGGTGCAAGCCGTGGGTTCGTGCACGATGTGACACGGTTGCAAGCGAAGTCGTCGGGCCCGGTGATGTAATAACGCCAAACTACGGCGTATCGCCTTAGGTATGATATAGAGGCCGCTTAATAGTACTACGGCCATTCACGTCGCGAGTCACCGGCAGCTTAGCGCTCTATTAATCACAGATTATTATTCATGCACCTACCGGTAGTCCGTGGCGCTTTTAGCGGCGCTGACTTTTGTCGCCCCATTGGCTTTAAGCTCTTCCCAAGCTCGTTTCTCTCTGTCTCACCGACCAGCACACGCGCTGCTTGCATCCTCTTCTCCGCCTCGAGCCTCTCCACCTGGATTCTTTCCGGTTCCTTTCGGTCCCGCTTCATTAACCAGCACGTGGTGGAAATGGAATCGGGAAGTTGGCTCCGAGTAAAAAGAGATCCGCCGATAGAGAGTGGCAGGATTCGTATCGTGGCTACGGTTAATTGATTTCCGTGGGAATCTTTGTCCCAGGCTGTTTTGTTTCGATAAAGAGCCACTCGATCAACCGCCACTCCGCCTTCGAGTTCCCTGCTTTCGCACTGTTAACCCATTTCGTGTCATGCCATATTCGCTGTCTTACATCCACGCGATGCTTCATTTTCTTTTTGTATCTCCACATCTAACGCCATTTTGCTATCCTTTCGAAAACCTTTGACGCGAAAGTTCGGAATTCCATTTCAATTTCGAGAGTTTCCATCGGTTTTTCCATTCTTACACTTCGTGCCATTGTCAACGACCCGGCATTTTACTGCCCATAGTAGGTGTAACTTCAGTTTCTCCAGGCAAGCGATTTTAACCCTTAATGCACCTACTTTTAATTATAAATATCCACCGGCAACTCCAATTTATTTTCATCATACTTCGACTTGCAAGTTTTTAAGCGACAGATTTTAAATACTGCAATGATGCGTAAATAATAATATCAAAGTCATTCAAAGCGATCTTTATTCATCTCAGAAGTAATATAATTTTGATTACAATATTTGTATTAATTATAATTCAGGCACCATCGGTGGTGCATGAGAGGCACACTTGGAGCGTTAAGGGTTAAAGAAAGTAAAAACCCAATTTGCACGGAATTACAGTGCTTCACCTCCACACCTATCGCCATTTTGGTACCGTTTCGAAAACCTTTGACGGAAAAGTTCGGAATTCCATTTCAATTTCGAGAGTTTCCATCGGTTTTTCCATTCTTACACTTCGTGCCATTGTCAACGACCCGGCATTTTGCTACCCGTAGTAGGCGTAACTTCAACTTTTCCAGGCGCGCGATTTTAAAGAAAATAAAAACCCAAATTGCACGGAATTACAGTGTTTCACCTCCACACCTATCGCCATTTTGGTACCGTTTCGAAAACCTTTGACGGGAAAGTTCGGAATTTCGCGAGCTTCCATCGATTTTTCGATTCTTCCATTTCGTGTCATTGTCAACGATCATCATTTTACTATTCTTAATAGGCGTAACTTCAACTTTCCCAGGCGCGCGATTTTAAAGAAAATAAAAACCCAAATTGCACGGAATTACAGTGCTTCACCTCCATACCTATCGCCATTTTGATACCGTTTCGAAAACCTTTGACGGGAAGGTTCGGAATTTCGCGAGCTTCCATCGATTTTTCGATTCTTCCATTTCGTGTCATTGTCAACGACCATTATTTTACTGTTCTTAATAGGCGTAACTTCAATTTTCCCAGGCGCGTGATTTTAAAGAAAATAAAAACACAAATTGCACGGAATTACAGTGTTTCACGTCCACACCTATCGCCATTTTGGTACCGTTTCGAAAACCTTTGACGGGAAAGTTCGGAAGTCGATTTCAATTTCGCGAGTTTCCATTAATTTTTCGTTTCTTCCACTTCGTGTCGTTGTCAACGACCCGGCATTTTGCTATCCTTAGTAGGCGTAACTTCAACTTTTCCAGGCACGCGATTTTAAAGAAAATAAAAACCCAAATTGCACGGAATTACAGTGTTTCACGTCCACACCTATCGCCATTTTGGTACCGTTTCGAAAACCTTTGACGGGAAAGTTCGGAAGTCGATTTCAATTTCGCGAGTTTCCATTAATTTTTCGTTTCTTCCACTTCGTGTCGTTGTCAACGACCCGGCATTTTGCTATCCTTAGTAGGCGTAACTTCAACTTTTCCAGGCACGCGATTTTAAAGAAAATAAAAACCCAAGTTGCCTGGGATTGTAGTGTTTCAAATGAAAGTCATTGAAACGCGTCTTTTTCCAAAACAAAATGGCACTTTGCAGACAGAACAGCACCAGGAAGTGCGAACTTTTTTCCGCGCTGCAGAACGCACATCCGTCAACTTTTCGAGGTATATATAAATATACGATGCATGAAAAGCTAAGCAAAATGTGGGACGGTTTTTAACCCGCCTAGACCCAAAGAGTTAACGAAATTCGTGGATGATTTTTAGCGCGTTAAAGCTGAACCTCTGCACCGAAAATATACGTATACCTGTATTTCTTGAGTGCGGCTCAAATGACCGGTTCATAAACGAAAACCGTATTTTTCGCGATTTAATAGCTTCTTCTAGGTTTACGATTATTGACACGGGGTTTTAAAGGTCTGCTTCTTATTAAGAAAATAAATTATTAATGTAAGCGTTGATTTAAGAAGGAGATAAAAAAATGCTCGACTTAAAAGAGCGCGCATGAAAGTAATCGATATACCTGGTTTATTTATTAGAAGAACGTGTTTATTCACCCTGATTTTTCGCTATGTTATATCGCGAATAGCATATAATTACCCGTTATAAACGCGAATAGCTTTACACGTGTTTCGAGATTACGTTTTATTACAGGCCCACGGCCACTTTATATTTGCATCGGAGGGATACGCTAATTCCATGAAAAATCACGCCAATATTTGATTTATTTGCTTAAAATCGCTAATCCGTTTTCGTTTCGGGTGCCTTAATAGCGTACCCTAACATACACCGTACGGATAATAATCCCGACACGGCGTGGGTAAATAAATATATATAATTACATTTGTATCTGCACAGGAGTTAACGTAAAATTTTTTACAAGCCGGTATACGTTTTTAATCATGGCAATTTGTCAACCGGATCTCGAGATATCGTATCGGACAGCGTAAAATACGAAGCTTCGAGGAAAACGCGTTCAAACTTCTACATTTAATAACAATAATAATAATGGCAATAATGATATTCGCGTATTCCAATTACGGGAAAAATTTTCCCACGATACGTTATTCGACCGTCGCTATTTTTACAAATGCAGGCGAATCACGACGCAAGCACATTTTCGACTGCACGTGCTTTAAATGGAATGAAATAAAAAAGAAATCGACCTTTTTTCCGTATCCACGTTTCACCATTTACGATCCAAGTCGATCCTTCAACCCGAATGGTCCATAGCCAAGAACCTATTTGGAAACGCTGCCTCGGGATTTGATCCAATTTTCGTGTTCTTATAATCGGTAACTTATGTACGTGTACCTTGATAAATTTTTATCGCATGAAATTAAGCGAAAAAGGACCACGCCGTACGTACAGCGGTGGTGCCCACTTTAGCGTCCGCAGTCGGGGCCGAATCGGGACGCTTATGCGGGGCGGCGACTTCCCGGAATTCGATCGAAAGAAGAAGGGATGAACGCGAACGTTCGAAATAATCGAAAACGATCGGTGTCGAGTCTTGCCCGACGGTTTATCGCAGTCGGTACGTTTGAAGCTCGTTCCGAGGTTGCATTTCGGAGAATTGACGAAAATGGCAGCGGACGACAAAGTGGGCGAGGACTTGGACTCTAAAGCGGGCACTATCGCACATACCGAAATTAGGAAGAATCATGCAAAGTGGAATGTCGGGACCAACCTGATACACGCGAGGCTTTCGTTGATAAATGCTTCTTTAATTTTGAAGGATCGCACTGCGATAAATATTCTTGGTTATAATTATAGATATATCTTGGAAAAAATTCTTTTAACACATTGCGTACGGCACTCTACTCGCGCCTGCACGTTTTTGGGCGATCCAGAAATGCTTCATACGATGCATATATGCACTTTTTTAACCACTTGGAAGAAAGACGTGCCACGCACGTCGAGATGCTTCTGTTACCAGCGACGTGTTACACACATGGTCAGGTGATAAGTTGCAGAAAGAAAAATGACGTGCAATTGTTAATGAAAAAGATCACACTCTGCAAGATTATTAACACGTTGACTGCCACGCGCATTTTACATGTCGTTGTCAACGACCCGGCATTTTGCTATCCTTAGTAGGCGTAACTTCAACTTTTCCAGGCACGCGATTTTAAAGAAAATAAAAACCCAAGTTGCCTGGGATTGTAGTGTTTCAAATGAAAGTCATTGAAACGCGTCTTTTTCCAAAACAAAATGGCACTTTGCAGACAGAACAGCACCAGGAAGTGCGAACTTTTTTCCGCGCTGCAGAACGCACATCCGTCAACTTTTCGAGGTATATATAAATATACGATGCATGAAAAGCTAAGCAAAATGTGGGACGGTTTTTAACCCGCCTAGACCCAAAGAGTTAACGAAATTCGTGGATGATTTTTAGCGCGTTAAAGCTGAACCTCTGCACCGAAAATATACGTATACCTGTATTTCTTGAGTGCGGCTCAAATGACCGGTTCATAAACGAAAACCGTATTTTTCGCGATTTAATAGCTTCTTCTAGGTTTACGATTATTGACACGGGGTTTTAAAGGTCTGCTTCTTATTAAGAAAATAAATTATTAATGTAAGCGTTGATTTAAGAAGGAGATAAAAAAATGCTCGACTTAAAAGAGCGCGCATGAAAGTAATCGATATACCTGGTTTATTTATTAGAAGAACGTGTTTATTCACCCTGATTTTTCGCTATGTTATATCGCGAATAGCATATAATTACCCGTTATAAACGCGAATAGCTTTACACGTGTTTCGAGATTACGTTTTATTACAGGCCCACGGCCACTTTATATTTGCATCGGAGGGATACGCTAATTCCATGAAAAATCACGCCAATATTTGATTTATTTGCTTAAAATCGCTAATCCGTTTTCGTTTCGGGTGCCTTAATAGCGTACCCTAACATACACCGTACGGATAATAATCCCGACACGGCGTGGGTAAATAAATATATATAATTACATTTGTATCTGCACAGGAGTTAACGTAAAATTTTTTACAAGCCGGTATACGTTTTTAATCATGGCAATTTGTCAACCGGATCTCGAGATATCGTATCGGACAGCGTAAAATACGAAGCTTCGAGGAAAACGCGTTCAAACTTCTACATTTAATAACAATAATAATAATGGCAATAATGATATTCGCGTATTCCAATTACGGGAAAAATTTTCCCACGATACGTTATTCGACCGTCGCTATTTTTACAAATGCAGGCGAATCACGACGCAAGCACATTTTCGACTGCACGTGCTTTAAATGGAATGAAATAAAAAAGAAATCGACCTTTTTTCCGTATCCACGTTTCACCATTTACGATCCAAGTCGATCCTTCAACCCGAATGGTCCATAGCCAAGAACCTATTTGGAAACGCTGCCTCGGGATTTGATCCAATTTTCGTGTTCTTATAATCGGTAACTTATGTACGTGTACCTTGATAAATTTTTATCGCATGAAATTAAGCGAAAAAGGACCACGCCGTACGTACAGCGGTGGTGCCCACTTTAGCGTCCGCAGTCGGGGCCGAATCGGGACGCTTATGCGGGGCGGCGACTTCCCGGAATTCGATCGAAAGAAGAAGGGATGAACGCGAACGTTCGAAATAATCGAAAACGATCGGTGTCGAGTCTTGCCCGACGGTTTATCGCAGTCGGTACGTTTGAAGCTCGTTCCGAGGTTGCATTTCGGAGAATTGACGAAAATGGCAGCGGACGACAAAGTGGGCGAGGACTTGGACTCTAAAGCGGGCACTATCGCACATACCGAAATTAGGAAGAATCATGCAAAGTGGAATGTCGGGACCAACCTGATACACGCGAGGCTTTCGTTGATAAATGCTTCTTTAATTTTGAAGGATCGCACTGCGATAAATATTCTTGGTTATAATTATAGATATATCTTGGAAAAAATTCTTTTAACACATTGCGTACGGCACTCTACTCGCGCCTGCACGTTTTTGGGCGATCCAGAAATGCTTCATACGATGCATATATGCACTTTTTTAACCACTTGGAAGAAAGACGTGCCACGCACGTCGAGGTGCTTCTGTTACCAGCGACGTGTTACACACATGGTCAGGTGATTAGTTGCAGAAAGAAAAATGACGTGCAATTGTTAATGAAAAAGATCACACTCTGCAACATTATTAACACGTTGACTGCCACGCGCATTTTACGTGGTTCGCCCATGGCGCCAACATGAATATTTTATTATGCGATGCATATTATGTTGAAGTATTATTTACAACAGATAAGATGAGTTGTATAATCGCGTTTAATGTATTTTTCGTGGTGGGGGTCACCGGTGACCCCCCAGGCGCTGTAGACCATTTTTACCATTATCAATTGTTTAAAAAGCAACTCGAGAAAATATTTCAATTCCCGATTTTAGGATGAAGTTAGCGATGTATTTAGTGAAATGTTCTGATCACGAAGATTGCATTTCATCGAGCAATTACGTACAGAAAAAACGTCGTCACGAATTTAAAAAGAAACCTAGAAGTGTGCGAAATGTAAGGCGATTTTGGAAAGTGTACTATGAAAATAATTCAAATCAGCTAGGAAGAATGAGAGCAAAGAATTGCACTAAAAAAGTGGCGACATATTGTGCCGACTGTTTTGGTTCACCTTTTCTTTGTATAAATAAAATTATTTTTGCATGTTCTGTATGGCATTAATTTCTTCGAACCATTATAGTAACAATGGTACTATTTAAAAATTCATCAGTATCGATATTTACTCTAATTATGTATTTTTACTAATGGTTGCGTCGCCGGTCACCGGTGGCCCCCGTGGCGCCACCAAGTTGAGTGCCGGTCACCGGTGACCCCCATGGCAGTCAACGTGTTAATAAATAAATTTAGTATTCATACATATGTAATTTTATCATCAGTTGATGCGTCTTTATATTCTCTTCTGGAACCCCCGAACGCTGCCTGAACGTGCCCCAAAGTGATTTGCACTCGACTGTTCTGGCACGCGCAACCGTGAATTTCTTTGCACCGCAAGTAGTTAATTCGCATTTGGTATTATATTCGCACAACGTATTCTTAAATATTATTTTATATATGCGAGACTTTGTTACCCTGGTAACGTAACAAGAAAATCTATTTTTAATTCCTTAAATCATCGATTGAGTCGAAGAAACCTGAAAACGAGATATCTCGTCGCCCAGCCACAACGTTCGGCTGGCTATCACGATATCACGAGATATCTCGTCACCCGTACGCAATGTGTTAAAATCAGGTGCTACTGTCGTAGCAAAATTCGAATGGACAACCTAGTTCCTAGTTCCTAGTTCCTTTGACACTGTATAATGTATTACCTGTATGTCGTCACTAGGTCGTTCTTGCTTGACAGCGATTAGTGACAGATGGTTCTTGCCGATTCAGGAGATTGTAGTACTGAGTGGACTGTGTTCCTATCTTGCTATCGCGTGTTTTTACATTCTGCGAGCTACTAGGTCTAGCATTTATGTAGATCCTTGGCAGGGCTATGTAATTTGTTATTGGATGGAGTTTCCGAATTTGAGGTACAAGGGTAGGGGGTTACAAGCGCAAAAACGAACTGAATTATTGCCCCATAATCCAGGTATTTGACGTATACGATAACCAAGCATCAAGGTGCCATCGAGTTTTACCTGGGTATGGGGTCGCCATTATGGTTTTTCCTGATGAGTAATAATACCACCGAAACGGTACTTCAAGGATTAACGTTACCATTAGACGATGTTTACATATAATTTGTAAAATTTCGACAATTGTTAATTTGTCCTCGAGAACTAGACGATATTACGCGTATACTATTCTTTTATCGAAGAGTGCAGGATCAGCAGAGGATTAACCCTTTGCACTCGAGAGGTGACCCTCAGTTACCATTTCATAAAATTTGGAAGATCGATATTAATTAACCCTTTGCACTCGAGAGGTGACTCTCACTTACCATTTAATCAGATTCTAAAAATCGACGTGAATTAATATATCAAATTTGAAATTACCCAACGATGCGTGGAATGTCGAAGAAAAATAATTCTACGTCTTAATTTGCATATGATTTCTCGTTTTCCATTTTAAAAATATCGTCGACTCTATGACAGAAGGTCTTCTAATGACTATTTTTCTGTAACGAAAAGGTCTTCGAGTGCAAAGGGTTAATATATCAAATTTAACGTAATGCAACAGTGTGCGAGGTATCGAAATCAAGTAATTCTACAATTCTATTATTATAAAATTCTTTATTTACTGCTGAAAAAGGTATCGTCAGTTTTTTAACCCTTTGCACCCGAGAGGTGACATTTAGTCACCATTTGACAAAATTTGGAAGATCGGTATTAATTAATATATCAAATTTAAGGTAATATAAAAGTGTGCGAGGTATCGAAATTAAATAATTCTACCTGTTAATTATTATACGATTTCTTACTTACTGCTAGAAAAATATTATCACCCTTATAACAGAAAATTTTTCAACTCGTATATCTCTTTAGCCAAAAAATCGTCGAGTGCAAAGGGTTAATAGAGATTCTTTGATTTTCTACTCTTCTCTAGCGAAAAAATCGTCGATTGCAAAGGGTTAGTAAAACGTTTGAAAACGGTGGTTCCATCGAGCCTGGTAGATAACGTTGCCCCGATGCAGCAGTGTCCATTTATCCGTCGCAGAGTCGCGTCGCGACAGTTACCCGGGCAGGTAGACGTTTCGAGAATCGGTCGCGTCGTTGCGAGAACGAGGTCTTTGTTAAATATTATTCCTTCGGCTTGGAATATTGCGCGAGGCACGTGGCAAGGAATTCGACCAAAACACGAGTATAACGGTCGAGAGCCATGGTCTGTAACAGGGCTCAGTGTAAACATCGCGAGGCTCGGGTAGGCTTGGACAGGCTCGTGCGTGATTTTCGCCAATGTCTTTCCGTCTCAGTTGCGTGTTATTGTTCGTGGTGTTCGGACGAGACGGCTCGACGTGTGACCGACTGTGCTGCTGATTGCGGTGACGCGCCATTCGAGAGCAGCAAGCAGTTAAGGTAAAGTAAGACACGTCTTGCATAATTGACGATAATGGTATTAAACGATTTATTTGTAACATATATATGCATATGTACTGTTGTTAAGTAGTTAAGAGTAGAAACAAAATACGAAACGTGTACAGACGGTCGAGTCATGAGGCACATTGCTCGCCCTCTGCGAGATGCCACGTGGCAAACGTACAACATACTACGCTCGTAGGCAGTAGCATAAGAGACCCCGGCAGAGTGTAGTCGCGTAGCATAGGTTTAATAGAGGCGTCGCGAGCGAGATAGAAAAGAAAATACCCGAAGCAATTGCGGAAACCGACGACGGTTAAGCGAGCAACCCGCGCGACAATTAAGGGGGTACCGCGGTATAATCTGATCGCACGTGTCCGTACGTTATCACGAAAGTCTGTCATTGACGATTCGGACGGATTACCTCCGGTTATTTCATCGTTGTATCTTCTACGAGGCCCCTGCTCGCCGATACACACGGCGTAGAATTTCCTTTCAGAAGGACACGGCGCGTTTTTATCGACGCGTCGGAACGAGACGGGTGGAAAAAAGCGACAGAATGGGGGGACAGAGACGGCGATACCCTTCGCGGCTTGCTTCGTGTCCGCGGGTCGGCGGGTTGTCGGGAAGGGAGGGGCAAAAAGAAAGGAAAATGAGAAAAAAGAGGAGGAAAAAAAACGTGTTCCGTGGAAAAAAGTAGTTGTTCTCGGCTTTTTTTTGTTCCCGATCCATCGAGCACGAGCGAAAAAACCGCTGGCGCGACCCGAGTTCTCGGCGTCATCGTTCTGTTTTTTTTTTCCTCACACGCGCGCACACACACGCGCGCGCGCGCGCGTCTATCTCTCTCTCTCGCGCGCTTCTTCCTCGCACGCCCCGCTCGTCCTTTTTCCTTCCGCAGTGGCACCCGCTCTGCGTATCTGGAATACGACCGACTATTCTTAGGAATGGTTCTTACCGCGTGTCAATGTTTTCGTCCGCGACGCCGCTCTCGGTATTCGTAGGCCGTCCACGTCACGGCTGTCGCTTTTTGCCGCTGCTTCGGAGGCGAATGATTAATTATTGCGCCGACCTCTCATCCCGCGAGTGTCAGTGATCTCGCCGGTTCGATGTAAAAAGGAAGCGGTTGCGCGAGAAGCCGATCCTTGCCGGGACGACTTCATTTCCTCGTCAGCCGGATGTCGCGCAACCCCGCGCCGATTTTTCTACAAATTCGACCAGATCCACGGTAGGTTCGCAGATTCTAGCCTCTGCCAGCTCTCTCGCTTCCCTTTCGTTCTTCCGACACCGGTTTACGCTTAATTAACGAGGTTTAGAGATGATAAAACTTACGCGATTGCTGGCAGAGCTCGGATGCATTGACGTTTATCGCGCGTCGAATTTTATTCTCATAGTGGTTAAAACATGTAACAGGGAAAGGAGTTGTGAGAGTATTTTAACCCTTTTGCTACCCCTGGTGATTGTAGTCACTGGCCACGAAAATTATGCGAAAAATGAAGGCACGTGCTCCCATTCCGCTTAGCTCTCTTCGCAAAGAATTGCAAGCGCTATTCCGGTGATCGGTTTTCCGTTTTCTTTTTCTTCTTTCTCTGGAAACATTTGGTCTCAAATGCTAAAGATTGTGCACGCATTTTACACTGCGTTTCTTTCTACGGGGGGACGTCCGTCATAGCAAAGGGGTCAATAAGAAAATTAAATTAGGTAAAAGGTGTTGGAATCCGGATTTCAATATACAACACGGATTCTAGCAACAAGGGTATGTTGGAAAAATACGTGTCGGCGGAGAGGAAAAAAAGAAAACAGAAATTGAAACTGGAACTGACTGAACTGACTACTGTACTGAAACTGTCTTTTCGCAAATTTTGTGGGCCCTTATATAATGTTAGTTTTGGCGAGGGTGAAGATGACTATTGGCCCTTAGTGAAAGTGAGAATGAGTCAATTGTTTTTGGACTTTGAAGTAGGTCTGCGTTTATCAGCTAGGTCCTTCTAGTGACTAAGAGCCAACGAATCGTTAGTCATCCAACAAAGGTAGCATGGAAACGCGAATTTTGTTTAGCGTTCCACGGTTTCTTTTTGGAAAGGTCCACGACGCGAAGTTATAGATCACGTCATCTAATGGAAAGTAGGCTCGATTAAAAATTAGGAACTCCCAGACGTTGAGGGTCAATCCTCTGCCACCGGGATTAAATTCGTCTCGTATCGCGAGTGCTACGCGTGTATGGCTCTCGTGTAGGCGGATAAAAATTCATCTTCCTGCTCCCTGAATCGCGATTAATTTCGCGTGTGTCTCCGGTAGCCAGGAAATATCACGTCCAGTTAGAACGGCGTTTTTCGCTCTCGCGTGTGTCGCGGGATTTTATTAAAATTAGATCGGTCGGAATCGCAATATTCGCGAATTCATTTCGGCAAGGGTCGGTGGAGCATCGCGCTTCTGTCTGGAGCTCGAGATAGGGACGTGTTTCTACGTCGTTACTTTGACAGACGACCGCCGCGGCGCAGTGGATGTCCGCCGTTCTACGCGCGCTGTACGAGAGCCGACCGTGTGCTACTCGGTTAATTGACGCTTAATTGGCCGTAATTAAGTTAACTTCGCGAGCACGTGGCCCCGCTCCACGGAGATTGGCCACGCGCGAACAACGCGGTTCGAGCGATCGCTCGACCAGCAGCCAAGTCGGCTGCGCGTGTGTCACGTTGATCATTCTTCGATCATCAGCGATCATCGTCTTTTTATTCGCCGTTGTTTTTCTTCCTTCGCGTCTCTTCCTTACACGCGCACCGATTTCACGACCCGATTATATCGGAAGGTATCAGTATCGCGCATGGTTGCACACTTTTCAACGAGACTTGTGGTTATTTACCCGGTAACCGAGCGATTGAAATGCAAAGGTCGAACACAGGCATAATAGACCGTTCTTTTTTTGTATTCCACGCGACCACTCCATCGACATTCTGCTAAACATTGTTGCGATTTCCATACTCTTTATTCCGCACGCTTCGGGCGGGGCACGGAGGTCCGAGACGAACCTACGAGGCAGAGTTTTATCGAGGAGGAGTAGGCCGATCGAGGGGAATACGCGCCGATTCGAAAACTCGGTTAGCCGTGAAATCCGAGCGTACCGGAGCGGAGAGATTCGCGCGTAGCAGCGCACGCGTCGCGGCGAGTACGCGCATCATCGATCAAGGATACCGAACGAAGAAGGATACGCGAGGACCTCGAGTCAGGGTCAGTCGGGAAGGTGGCGACCTAACCTCAAATCCCTAGCCAGGTAATTCACCTCCACCTTGAATTCCGGCGTCTCGTGCGTATATGTAATCACCTGTCGCTGATGGAGACTGACCTTCTGCACACTTTCGCCCGTTGACTTCACCGTGAAGCGAATACATTTGCATCTCGTTTCCTTCCAATATATTTTTCTCTTTTTCTTCCAATCCACTCGCCGCCTTTTTTTCGCCCGTTCGACAAAAGACGAGATGTTCGACGTCCTTGGAAGCCCGCCGGCTCTCTCACGGCACATAGCGGCACGGAATAATCCCTTGTCCTTGCGCGTGCACAGTCCGTTTTTAGATCGACTCGTGTGGCGCTCCATCGCGCTTTTTCAACTTTTCAGGTCACCTCTTTCTCTCCTCTTACAACTCCTTCGACTCTTCCTCCGCCTCCTTATCGCGGTCCGTTACACGTTCCTTCGCCGGTGCGTGTACGTCCGCGTCCAACCGAGCCTGTATCTCGATTTACCCGCGTACCTTCCCGTTAACGAAAATTCGGGACGGATGATTATCGCGGGTCAGTCCCGTTTCGCGATCCTTCTTATCAATCGGGAACACGGTGATGACGCTTTTCGGTGGAAACTCGCTGTCCTATTCGCGAAGCAACACCGATCGAAATCGTACTCCGCCGTGCATCGGGAAATCCATAGACGCTTTCATCCGCGAGACCGAGATCGAAGCCTCTCCGTACACCGTGGAGAATTTAATCGGCATATCTCCGAGCTGTCTATTCATGCGCGAGCTTCTTATTCCTCGATGCCTCTTCTTAGGTGCTCGACAACGAGCAACCTCCTAGCAACACGCACAACTCCCGACAATGATCCGGATATCTCGGCCAGAATTCCGGATTCCCGATTATTAGTTCGCGATCCGAAGATCCGTCGTCCCTGTCACGTTATTATACTCGCAGCGACGCGCACGCCACTCGCCTCGAAACCCGGAACTTTTTCGGGTCTTCGCGTTCGCGGGTCTCGACCCGGGTTCCCGGTCGTTTGCCGGGACGTCGTCGCGGGAAAACGCGGCTCTCTAACGGCCAGTCGTCCCTCTGCGACGGCCCCCTTCCCCGCGGCCTGGCCGTAATTGGCAGAAAAGAGGTCGTTTTGTTTTCAGGCCCGCGCCGTCTAGAAGTATAAAAATTCGGCCGGTTTCTCGAGATGTAGATGCGTTCTCGGAAGCGGGTTGGGCCTTGCCCGTACGACCAGGTGAACGAGGGGGGATGGCACCGGCCCCGGCACGGGGTTCGCGGGAGGAGAGAGAGGGAGGCCGCGGAGGACGAGCACGATCCTGATGTAAAACCGGGCAAAGTTTAGTCCGGCGCCGCTGGCGGCAATAGCATTGTCCCGTGGCGCAAAAGTTCACGTCGCTGCCAGCAGGACAACAATTGTCCTTTGTTGCGCCGTTGCTTCTCCCTGCCTCCTTCTTTTCCCTCTGCTACTGCTGCTGGTTGCTGCCGCCACCTCGCGCACCTCTTCCACCTCCAACCACCTCCTCCTCTTTTATTCCCCTCCTTCGCGCGTTGCTGGCATCCTCCTGCGGCGTCTGCTCACGCTTGTTTGTTTCCACGCGTTTTAACGAATTCCGACCTTCGCCGGAGAGACGTAACGCCGTTACGTCGCATGCTTCTCCATATTTTTCGATTGATCCGCGAATAGCCAATTCCTATGACGTCGCGGGTTATGACAATAGAGGTAGCCTGACAGCGGGGCTACCCTTGGACGCCTGGGTCTCCCGGGTCGTTGTCGGATTTTCGCGTGGTTCGTGACCGATGCTCGACCTCCGCTTGGAAATTCGTTAGCCTTTGTCTCCGTCGCGACTTTGCACAGGGAAAAACGAGATCTGCCGTCGGGCCGATAACGCGATTCGGTGAACTCGATTTTGAACAACTGTTTTGACAGTCTAATGCTCGCCGTGGAATATTCCATGAACACCGGCGTTACGTGAAACGCGAACTCGCGGACCAAGGACCTAGACCGAGGTCTAGCATTCGTTGTGTTTTTAGGCAGCCTTTGATTCCGATATCGGAATGACAGATCGATGACATTGACTGCGAGTGTCTTCTCGCGACGATTCGCTCCTCTGTCTGTTAGGATCAACAGGGTCTCTTTTTAGGCAGCCTTTGATTCCGATATCGGAATGACAGATCGATGACATTGACTGCGAGTGTCTTCCCGCGACGATTCGCTCCTCTGTCCGGTTAGAATCAACAGGGACTTCGCGATAGGAGTTGCAAACTCAATGTCGTAAACATTTTCGTCGTTTAGTCTGGACGAAGGGTTTTCGAGGACACGTATACACGAATTAGAGTGCCGGAGATTTATATAAACTTTGCATAAACAGAGATAAGAGTGCGATACGGATATCTATGGATCGTTTAGAGAGACGAGCCAGGAAAGAAAGCAAAGTGAGAGTGAAATGAAACGAAGCAGATCGAACGACCGTGTTCACAGTCCAAAAATAAAGACAGATGCTGACTCGTGGTGTATTTTTCATAAATCTTGGGAGTCGAGAAAAATGGGAGAGATCCTGGATCGCTAGCGTGACTTTGAAAAAGTTACTATTTAGAATTAAAGGGATATTAGCCATTTGCACTCTGAGCAATTTTTAGTACGACCTTAATTAGCTTTTATAGTACAATGTTTACCAATCAAGTAGCATTTCATTTCCATCGGTTCTTCTGCCGAAGGTATACTGGCATAATATCTGTCAGTAAACATACGGTAACCCTGTGTTTCAGAAATTTTGTCGAACGATATTTGATATAAATCCAGGGGAATTCTACGGAGTTACAGGCAATCTTACAATGTCGCCATAGCGACGACGACAGAAAGCAAAATTAAAATTCGTGCAGCATAAGTTGACTTTCTTCCAGTCATTTGTATCATCGGAGGCGTAAAGAATCCGCGGGAAGGATGGTAATTGACGACGCGCGACAGCGTCGGTCGCGTATAAAACGCGAAATCGTGTCGGAGACGCGAGCGGAATTGCGATAGTGGCGACAGGTCTGCAATTAGCCATGCAATCGTACGAGGGATAACCAGCGATTTTAATTTGTAGCTCGTCCCGTTTGAGTCTCCTCGATTTACGCGAATCTAGCGATTAACGCGCCCATCGATTGCGAGAGCCTGCGGCATTCTTTCCGCCGACGACGACGATTATTAATTTGCCCGTGCGCGTGATCAACGAAGGTGGGTCGGTCGAAAAATGTCGAAACAGCGATGTAATCGTAATGGAAAATTCGGGACGGTTCTAGTCGGTTCGGTGTCGCGTCGGAAAATATGGAAAATCGTTAGAAGGAACACGGAACGGTGAAGTTCCCGAGCGAAGCAGCGATGAATTCGTCCGCATTCCCGGGAACCTCGACCTGTTCTGCCCGGGACAACTATTGTCCTTCTTTCCGGTTTTTCTGTCGTTCGCGCGTTGCTCGTTGCAATATTTTACCCTCTCCAAAAGGCAGCGCGACGCCAGATCGCGCTTCCATCTCGGCGTTGGTGGATACGAAGGGGACCGAATGTGTTTATATTCCGATAGGCTTATTAACTTTTCGCGAACGATCTTCGCGGATTTTCCATTCTTTTCCTTCGTTTCCCTACGGCTCGCTAGATCGGGAAGGATAAACGGAGGAAGATGGAAGAACGCTTTGCGTTGCTTAGAACGATGGACAGTTGCGTCGCGAGATCGACTGGATCCTGGTCGCAACGGATACCTCCGAGTGCCGGGCACGGAGAGTCGAGTGAACAAATCGCGTGCACACTCGCTGGTGCGTTTTTTCCACGCGGCCGAGGACCCAGCGCGATTTTTGTTTGCTTTTTTTCCGACGCTCGCACCGATTCCACGTCAATAGCATCGCTGCTCGTTAATACATCGTCGGACAATAGTTTCGCCGCGGCTTTTCGCCGTGCACCACCTCCTCCGTCCCACCCTCTCCCCGTATCCCCCCTCGTCGGCCTCCACCTTCTTCGTTTCCCACCTCTTTCTCCCTTGTCCCCGCTGCCCTTTCTCTTCCCTCACCTACACGCGTGCACGTGCACGTATGTACGCCCGGTACGTGTGTTATATCACATTATGTACGGCCGCGTGTTGGCCACGTATCTATGGCCTATGTATACATGCGTTATTCCTGGTACATATACAGGGTGAGTCACCGAACAGTGGAACCAGAAATATTTTCCAAACTATCAATCTTTCCGAGCCGCGTGGACTCCGCGCTGCCATCCGATGATAGTCAGGACGAGAGAATTACTCCGCTCCGCGATTTCCGCGCTCCTCGAATCGCGTCGCGGGTCACGCGTCGCTTTCCACCTCTCGACGATTCCGCGCGTGTCCATCGTCGTCTCCGCTTTCCATCGCGATCGCGTTCTCGATCTCGATTTCGATTTCGATTTTGATTTTGATTTTGGACGGGTCGCGGTAATCTCGACGACCCGTGTCGCGACCCGACGCTGCGTCGCGATCGGGTCGAGAGGAACGGCGAGGGCAACTCTCGCGAGGAGCGATCGCGCGGAAAGGACACGCGCGAGGCGAGACGAGTGTACGAGCTGATACGAGCACTTTGGCATGAACGCGACACACCCTGTGTATAAGCCGCGTACACGGTGCACGAGCGTAGACAGTGGCGAAGAAGGCAGACGACCTGTAACGTCTACCCCGCCCCCCGCGTGCCCCGAGCAACTCTTCCGTTTTTGATGAAATTTAATTGCACTCTCGGCGAGCCGACGCGCACAATTTGCTTTTCGGAAAACACGTATTTACTCGTAGAGTACGCACGTCCCTTCTTTTCTTTTTCATCCTTGGCGCGCGCACCCCCGCGCACACCACGTTTCGCGACGGGGGCAGCGTTTTACGACGGCTTGCATTAATGTTTTACAGGGGAACAAGGGCGGCCAGTGCAGCGAAGGCACTTCATTAGCGGAAATATACGTTATTTCTGCAAAATGGAGTTGTCGATGCACGTTCGGAGAATTTATCGATCGCGCAATTATATTCTCTCTCTCTCGCGAAGGTAACTCTTGGCCGGGGCGCGTAGGCGGTTATTTCGTGGATGTCAAGAGGGAGAACCTACGACGAATCTTGGCTTTTTCTCCCGCCTTTATTCTCTTTTTAGAGCAGCGCCTTCGTATTTGCCCCACCCTTCCACTTTCCATGTAATATGTTTATATACCGTCTGTAAGTTACCATTATACGTGGCCATCCAGATCTACAGGGCGTTCCCAAACTCGAGGATCGTCTGGGCGCGCGTTGACAGCGCGCAGCGTGTGCCAATCATCGCGAGTGTTCGATGACCTTCCGCGGTAAAAATGCGCCGGCTGGTAAATGTCGAAATAATAAAACCCCAATCATCTGGATTCTTCTTAATCCGCTTAGCTCGTTATTCTATCAGCCCAATCAGTGCCGTCATTGCTGCTAGGACAGCCTCCAGCCGCGATGCTCGAACTTGACACAGTTTCGGAACAGCGTCGTCGCATTTTTCTCTCCGTTCTCGAGACGACGAGCGAGAGAGCGCGTGGAAATTGGGTCACTTATTTTTGAAACAACCTGTACGAGATGGAAGGACGAGCAGGAGTGTCGGTGACTCTACTCTCACATCCGCAGGGTGCACGCTCACGCGCAGCCACGCGTTCCGTGCACGTACACGGAACATCGTCGGGAACGCGTGTACGTGCAAACGTGGCACTCATACGCGGCCAGCGATGCACTTGTCGTGCAGTGAGACCACCAGTGGTTCTCATTGCTCCCCGATCCTCGAGACGAGACGCCGTTGTCGCCGATCGCCGAAAAGTTTCGCCGCGAATCGATCGACTAGCTCTCCACGCGACCATTAATCGATCGCGAGTTTCGATTTTTAGTTATTTCGCGTTCGCGTTCGGTGCACGCATGCGCGGGCAATTACTGTCCGCGAATTGACGCACTCGCTATAGATACGCTTATCGGCCGTGCTCGTACCGACGAGCGATTTACGAGAAAACGTTCATTGCCAATGTTTTGTCGAATGCTTTCCGTCAGAACTCGCGGACCAAGAACGTAAGCGCACGCGCGCGTTCCGTGTCGTCGTACGGCATTGTTCGCCGGTTCTGTCCGTTTCGGTAATTTGCGTGCCGATAATTTTCTAATCGGATCAGGATCCGGCCGGGACAATGCGCGTTAAAGCGTGGAAGTTTCATCAAGCAAGATCCCTCGCGTTATTTCTCCGTTTCTCATGCTAATAATAGCTCAAAGGCGGTCTTTTCGTTGCACGAGGCCGCCGTAAACACGAATCAAGATTTAAGCGATGTATGCTAATACGAGACTTAGTATGCGCCGCGGTGGCCCCGCATTATGAAGATTTTCAATTTTACGCGGCATCAACGTGAATAAATATTTACACCGGCAATGAGCGGGCCCGTTACAGCCTCTATCTTGCCGCTGACAGTTTTGCTAATGTCATTAGCGCCCCGTGGCACGGGCCTCGTTAGGCGTTTCCAGGTGCGCGCGTTAGATTATCGATGATTCCTCGTTGAATCACGCAGCGCGAGGCTTTCTTCCGTCTCGTCGGAGATGTCGCTGTCTCCGCCGTTCCTCGAATCTGTGCCAAACACGCGAGGGCCGGTACGAACGCTTCGCGAGAGATTTTTCCCCTACGAGGAAGAGGAAATAAGAAAGAGAAATCGATCAGGCGCGCGAGCGTGAAAGTCTGGAAATATTAATCGAGCCCGGTAGATTGTAAAGCTGTCGATGTTGGTATTTTTAACAAGATATCGGCCTCGTAAAAAGGTGGAGATTCGCGTTCCCTCGTCACCGACGAAAATTTCCTGTTCTCCTTTCCCGTTCGTGCAACGTAGTCGCTGACGTGCACTGCTGACACAGTGGATGGTCACGTCAGCAATTGGCAACGAGCCCGAAAAAATATTTCGCCCCCCGGATTCGTGCTTTGACAGCGCTAGAGCATTCGTTTGGGTCAATATCACCGCGTAAAATATCTGGGTGGCTTAGTTATCATCCATCTCGGCCAACACGGGTCGTCAGACGAACCCAGGCGCGTTACGCTCGCGGACCTTCGTCGACGGAGGGACGAGACGCGAATCTCGGGACAAGGAGAGCGGAGAGAATTTCGGGAGAAAGAGAGCGATGCGGGACGGGAAGACGCGGGAAATCGGGACGGAAACAAAAGAGAAATGGAATCGGAGATCGAAAGAGGGTGGAAACGCACGAGGGAACGATGGAGTTAGAGGGAACAATGGGAAAGGTGAAAAGAAGCGTACGAATGGAGGAGAGAAAGAAAGGTGGGAAGAGAAGTGGGAAAGAGAGAGGGTAAAGAGGGAAAATAAATGGTATTTATATTCTCCAAAAATGTTCTCTGTCTCAACGACAACTGTTACGAATAGCGTTTCTCGTCTCGGCAGTAGAATCCTCTCTCGTTCACTGGCGAACAATTTTGACGAGAGCGTTTTCGTTGCAAATAATACACGTGTCTCCGTTTCATCTTCTACCCCTGGCCAACCTCTTTTCTTCTTCGCCCGTCTTTTTCCCCGGGGATCCTCCAATCTGTATACGTGTGTACGGGTAGCGAGTCATTCAGCGGAAAATCTATTGACTAAGAAGTGGGTGTAACCCAACAAGTTATAAAACCACATAAATACACCGGGATCATAAAGCCGGTTGTGTTTCAGCTTGTCCCGGACACGTCGACGTGCACCAAACACACGCGCTTCGCTATTCGTCGTTCCTCTTTCTTTTTCCCACTGTTCTCTGATCGAACGCCACGCCCACGCGGTTTGCATAATTTTGCGATAAATTATCGCGCGGTTATGACGGATTCGATAAATTATTGCGCGATCCTCCGTCCGGGACCTTTGGGGATTGTCTTTCGAACCTGCTCGCAACCATATTAGTTTTGTCGCTCGATTTTTTCCCAAGTTCCACGGGTTCTCTGCTAAAAATACATTAGCTACATAGCTCGAGATACCATTTACAATTGTTGAAAATAAGGCACGTCTTGACCCTTTCGCTACCAGAGCCTCGGGAGAAAAACCGCCACCACAGCCCAGACGTCTTATTATTTAAATATCGTACCAATCGTCATTTATTTTTGTGCGATGTGTCTATAACGTTCTGACTAAGTGAAATTAGCAATTTTACAAGCCGACGCACATAAGTGACACTGGGCTATAGATAGATAATTCCTTTGGTAGCCCCGTCGTCACATATATGTGACACATTTGATTAAGAGGAAACGAATAAAATTGGAAAGGAGAAGCGAAATAAAAACTGTTTTTCAAAGTGAAACTTTTCAAAGCGAGACTGCGTGACTCTACAAATAACTCAGCTAATATACTTGCGGCACCGTTTAGTGCAAGCAATTAAAAAATATTGATAAAGAACACGTGGCATAAATTTGTGACGCCCAGATCTTTTTTAAAAAAAGTAATTGTCGCCGGACCAATAACATCCTGTATCTATTTTATTGTTTTACAACGTAACCCGTCTGTGTGCGACACGATTTGCTGCAAACGATTATCATAAACTGATAATGAACACCCGTCACATATTTGTGACGCCGGGCTCAGATAAGAAAATCAAGTCGTCACATATATGCGACGCTGGTAGCGAAAGGGTTAACGTATATACAAAAATCAGTCTCTTAGGAGAAGCTAAGACAAGAGTTAGGGGACCAGGACGAGCTGCAATTGCATACCATTCTTCCATCATTCCAATTTTTGTTTCTTCATGCGTACAGTTAGAATACAGAAGATATACCTTCCTAAGAATAAAATAAAGATAATAATAATCCCAATAATAGTGGTAAAATCTCGATTTTTTATCGATATCTCGAAAACTATGAATCTCGTGCACAGTCGGTCCCCGGAGACGTAAGCCCTCGATTGAATCGAATCACCCTCTTTTCCCCCCTTGTCCCGATAATTAAAATCGCGTCTACTTTTGGACGCTCTCGTTCCCGAAATTCGTGGAGAATCGCGAAAATTTCGACTCGCCGATGGATGGGTAAACGGGGAGTTAAATCGTGCCGGGTCCCTTTGTTCCTCCGGAACGATCTCCAAGAACATCGCAAACAGGGAGCAATCGGTCCTTTATCGAGGGTTGTGAAGTTCACATTATGGTAACCGCGGACCGCTAACTTGGTTAGTCTTGGCAATTACGCGTAACGTAGGTGAAAAGGACGGTGATGTCTCTGCTCCTCTTTCCCTCTGTAGGATGTATTCGACGTTATTAGGTTAGGTGCGCCTTGGCGGAGTAAGAAGAAAATTATATCGGCCAATTACGATAAACTCGTACGTGTCTTTGGCGTCTTCGTTGTCAATTGGCAGGTAAATTCGTTGGAAACGTAATGGAGGAACGTCGAATGCAGGACCCTAGCCGACACTAGGCACCAGCTTGCTCGGGCGCGAAGATAGGGAGGAAAAAATAGAAAAAAGGGGTGGAAAGGAAAGGAAAGGCGTGATCGAAGTGTGCAGTAACGCGTGATGTGGAAATAAAAAGGCGAAAAAGAAAGGAAATAGGGAAAAAGACGGTTCTAGAAGGCCGGACGGCCGGGCTGAAAAGTTTCTCGCTTATCGTTACACTTTGTAGTAAGACCAGTTTTAATTAAGAAACGAGGCACGATAATTGACTTCCGCGATGCTCGCTTGATGAATGGAACGTTTTTATCCTGGACGAAAGGACTGTTTAAGGAGCGAGCATAAATACCGTCGTAAGTGCTTTGATCCGAACAGTCTTTCTACACGGGCTTCTCTTTCTACGAAGCTAGTGGCCTGTTGCATGCCACTGCTCACCGTCCCTCGGGCTATGCACCAGGCGTGTTTCTTAGGCCGCTGATCGATTTAAGCCGCGTCCACACGTTGCTTCGCCGTGAAACGTCCACGGTGAACTTCCAAGGTGTCGGCTGTCTTCGACCGCTTGTAATAGGGCTTCGTAATGTCCTCTGATCCCCACGAGAACGGTTAATACCGACTTTCCCTCGTAGCTACGCGTCATTCTTTTCGTTGTCGAAAAACGCAAGCGGTCGCCATTTTCCCATATTGGAATTATGGGTTCTAATAGTAAAATAATAGTAAAATATATATATATATATATTCTTCGTTGAAGTCTTTTATTTCTCAAGGAAGATATATGCTTCTTCTAATGTTTCTCTTAACTCTTTGGGGCACGCTGGGATTAAAAGTGTCGTCCCACCTTTCGGATGCACCGTAATGCATGATGGGACATTTTTACTCCCACCTCGAAATATCGCAATAGCTGCACTCGCATATGTTTATATTATATTCTTACATTATGCGATTCCTTTATTAGTAAAAATATACCAATTTTGTTTCACTTAAAACGCAATAAAATTTCTCTGCGACACGGGTCTATTTTGTTATCCGAAATTCTGTGCCTCAAAGAATTAACCCTTTGCACTCGAGAGGTGACTCTCAGTCACCATTTAATCAGATTCTAAAGATGGACGTTAATTAATGTATCAAATTTAAAATTACCCAACGTTGCGTGTAATGTCGAAGAAAAATAATTCTACGTCTTAATTTGCATACGATTTCTCATTTACCATTTTAAAAATATCCTCGACTCTATGACAGATAGTCTTCGAATTACTATTTTTCTGTAACGAAAAAGTCGTCGAGTGCAAAGGGTTAAGAGTCTGTCCGACTCCTCTGAGACACTGCAGCTGTACCCGATTCCTGAGAGAGTGTCAAGAGGGTACGCGATTCGTCTAACCCCCCAATTCTTATCGAATGCTTATACAAACATTCGTCCTAGGAATCTGTATCTTATAAACTATTTATTCGTATCTTATATCCTAGACTGATTTTTGTCTGCGACTAAACTTATCTTTTCGACATCCTGCTTGAAGAAGGTTTACGGTGTCGGAGGAAGGGAAAAATCACGGGAATCCGTTGGTCGACGAATGCACGGCTACGCGTCGATGCGGGTGCGCCTTATTATCGTTAAATTTAGATAGGACGTGTACACGGGGCACGGCAATAATTCATGAGCGTCTGTCTGCCTGTCACGGTTTTCTATCCACGTTCGGACGATCTTAAACGTTGAAGCTGCCGCGATATTTGCGCTACGATCATGAATTATGCACGTGCAGTTTAAATACGAAAGTTTAATATCGCGTACCGGGAAGTCGCGCGATCGACACCTGTCGTTGACACGGCGAAATTAAACAATTTAACGTTAGTCGTTGGTCACGTGTTTTTCCCGAGCCGGGCCGGGGGATACTCCGTAGGAAGATCGCGTTACGTCCACGAAACAACGGCAACGATAGCGTATAAACGTGGTTAGCGTCGTAAAAATTCCATTTGCATCGTAAAATCGTCGTAAAGTCAAAGTCCCGGCGACTCGTCGATCTCAATTAAAGCCTCGGATAAAACGCGTATTCCCCGATGACGTCGGCGACGTTGGTAGTCGCTGTCTTGGTCCAAGAAGAATCCCTGGGTGCTTCGGATTCGAGTGCCTGGTACGAAACACGAGTCCTTACCTCCGAATGTTCCAGTTTTGTTAACGATTGAACGCGATAGTTTCATGGCGTCGTCTCTTCCTTTTCTCTTCATCCCCCTCCCGCCAGCACCCCGAGTCGCGTCTGCGGACGAGGTGGAATCATGGGGTGGTTCAGACCTCGTGGCGAGAGCGAGAGAGGAGAGAGAGAGAGAGAGAGAGAGAGAGGAGAGCGAGCTGCTCCGGGGGAGGCGGAGGACAATACTATCCCCGCTGACTCAGTTTATGGCTGATCATTCGACCCTGGCTCTCTCTCGTTTTGTCCAAGTGTTTCCGTCCTTCTGTCTCATTTTCTCTCCTTCTCCCCCTCGCCTCTCCACTCCTCCCACGTCTTCTCGTTCTCTGCCTCTGTCCCCCCTCTCCTTCTCTCTCTCTCTGTCTCTCTGTCTCCGCGTATATAGATATGTACACACGTACGATATATAGCCGCGCACACCGTCGGGCGACGTATATGCGGCGGTTTCGCGTGTGTGCAGAAATATGTAGACACCCCTTGCGCACATAGCGCGCATGTAAGATCGTCTATAGGGTGAGGCGTTTGAAAGGTAGAGCTGCTGCTGCACGCGTTCGTCGTTCGTCGATTTTCTAGCCACGACCACGCGCACTACCGAACGTTTGGCAGGTTGCAGAGACGCTGCGCGATAAGTCCGAGAGGGCCTCTGGCGGTGGAAAATAGAAGGTGGTCGGTGGACGAGATGGATCGCGGGGAAGAGCG